>NC_141820.1:2888840-2908840 GCF_982586985.1 Callionymus lyra | reverse complement strand
ACTTTATTACAGAAAAATCTAATCTTCAGAATAATCCACGGCAGGTGTGCAGTTATTGCAGAGAAGGAAGCAGACGAGATATCGACTTCATTATGTTTAATTATCTTTCAGTCCTCGTGATAATAGAGTCCGTCGTCTTCAAGAACTTCAGCTGAGGGACGTCTCTTCTGTGGCTGCTCATCACAAACCAGTGTGAGCGTCAGTCACTGACTGTCATGAATAAACCTTTATTGACACCGGCGGTCGGACGCTGGTTTCATCATCGTCTTCCAGTCAGAGCCGGTTCAAACCACCTTTCTCATCTCTTCGCTGATGATCTGTTGCTTTTCTTCAGGACCAGACTTTCAGCTGTTGCTGGAAACATTTGTGCGTCACCTGGATCTGAGACCATGGTTCTCAATTGGCAAAGAGTGGAATGTATTTTCCAGTTGGCGAGAAAGTACCTTTCCAAGGTGTGGGACTTGAAGTATCTTGAGGTCTTGGTTCAGATGAAGATGGAAAACAATGAGGACTTCAATCCATGAAGATAGAGCTGAGCCATGAGGCAACGTTAAAGGTGATTTATAAAAGGTTGTCTCAGAGAAGAAGCTTATGGCACTTTCCCACAATACAGTTCCAACCTTACTTGACGCAACTCGATGTCTGATGTCTGATCATAACGTACCACCGCCAGACTTGGAGGCGATCCTGAATTTACCAGACCAGTTCATGGACCACTTTTGAGACCAGCATTCCGTAATCCTATTTGCAGTGTTTTGTTTGTTGAGCTGGGATTTGGGCAGATGAATTGGATGTGACACCTTCTCAGTGCCTTCCACAGCTCGTCTAGAAACCAGAGCCGGTACCTCTAAAAAAGTTCTGCGTCGGTGGAACTCGACACAAACCGATTCCAGTCGAGGAAAGTGGCTCCGAGACAAGCCGGTGGAAGGACAGTCGTCCAGGTGCTCCTCGGCAACAAGAGATGCCAATAATTCTCCTTTAACCATGGCTTCGTCGAGAAAGAAGGTTTCACTCGCTTGACCCGGGACTGACTGGATGTCCTCTCAGACGAGATGGAGGAACATTTTGATCCTTCATGGATGGACGCTTGTTCTACGTACTAATGTACCCGAGGTCCTGAAATACACGTCCATGAGGAAGGAATCCCTTCTTCTTCACCAGCGTCTGCGTCGGACTCCATCGCACCACGACCAAAAGGTTCACCACCACCTGCGTCACATGGCGAACGAAATGTCCCGTAAAATATTTGTGGATCAACAAACACTCGTCTGACTTCAAGTGTAAAAGCATCTACGAACATCACTTTGATTAAATCACGGTTAGTGATGTTTCCAATAGTGTCGAGGCTTCGAAGCGCGTGTCGAGTTATCCAAGATGATTTTCGTGAGTCGTTCGTTGGTGACGTGCGAGGCCTCAAGAACCGGCATATACCACGTGACTGGTTCGAGCTACGATCTGGATCTTATTATCCATGTGTTTGTGTCGTTTACACTATTGTAACAGTTTATTCTGTGTCTAAACCAGAAGGATGTGTCTCGCCTGCAGTTCATACTAAACTCTGCAGCCAGAATTCTGAGCGGCTCTAGTAGAAGAACTCACATTTCTCCTTCAAACTCTTCACTGGCTGCTCTAGTAGAAGAACTCACATTTCTCCTTCAAACTCTTCACTGGCTGCTCTAGTAGAAGAACTCACATTTCTCCTTCAAACTCTTCACTGGCTGCTCTAGTAGAAGAACTCACATTTCTCCTTCAAACTCTTCACTGGCCGCTCTAGTAGAAGAACTCACATTTCTCCTTCAAACTCTTCACTGGCGGCTCTAGTAGAAGAACTCACATTTCTCCTTCAAACTCTTCACTGGCGACTCTAGTAGAAGAACTCACATTTCTCCTTCAAACTCTTCACTGGCCGCTCTAGTAGAAGAACTCACATTTCTCCTTCAAACTCTTCACTGGCTGCTCTAGTAGAAGAACTCACATTTCTCCTTCAAACTCTTCACTGGCCGCTCTAGTAGAATAACTCACATTTCTCCTTCAAACTCTTCACTGGCGGCTCTAGTAGAAGAACTCACATTTCTCCTTCAAACTCTTCACTGGCGGCTCTAGTAGAAGAACTCACATTTCTCCTTCAAACTCTTCACTGGCGGCTCTAGTAGAAGAACTCACATTTCTCCTTCAAACTCTTCACTGGCCGCTCTAGTAGAAGAACTCACATTTCTCCTTCAAACTCTTCACTGGCGGCTCTAGTAGAAGAACTCACATTTCTCCTTCAAACTCTTCACTGGCGGCTCTAGTAGAAGAACTCACATTTCTCCTTCAAACTCTTCACTGGCGGCTCTAGTAGAAGAACTCACATTTCTCCTTCAAACTCTTCACTGGCTGCTCTAGTAGAATAACTCACATTTCTCCTTCAAACTCTTCACTGGCGGCTCTAGTAGAAGAACTCACATTTCTCCTTCAAACTCTTCACTGGCGGCTCTAGTAGAAGAACTCACATTTCTCCTTCAAACTCTTCACTGGCCGCTCTAGTAGAAGAACTCACATTTCTCCTTCAAACTCTTCACTGGCCGCTCTAGTAGAAGAACTCACATTTCTCCTTCAAACTCTTCACTGGCTGCCAGTTTCTTTCAGGATCATTTTAAAATTCTGGTTCTTACTTTCAGATCTATTCATGGTCAGACCTTCCATCAGTGATCTGATCCAGCCTTACACCCCAGCTCGGGCTCTGAGGTCTGTGGATCAGAATCTACTGATGGTTCCTGAACTTCTGGACCAGAGGAGAGAAATCCTTCCAGACTGTTGCTCCTAAGCTTTGGAACCATCTCTGTGTTTGATGATCTACTGACTCCTTCAAGAAACATGTGTGTTTGATGATCTACTGACTCCTTCAAGAAACATGTGTGTTTGATGATCTACTGACTCCTTCAAGAAACATCTGTGTTTGATGATCTACTGACTCCTTCAAGAAACATGTGTGTTTGATGATCTACTGACTCCTTCAAGAAACATGTGTGTTTGATGATCTACTGACTCCTTCAAGAAACATGTGTGTTTGATGATCTACTGACTCCTTCAAGAAATATGTGTGTTTGATGATGTACTGACTCCTTCAAGAAACATCTGTGTTTGATGATGTACTGACTCCTTCAAGAAACATCTGTGTTTGATGATCTACTGACTCCTTCAAGAAACATCTGTGTTTGATGATCTACTGACTCCTTCAAGAAACATCTGTGTTTGATGATCTACTGACTCCTTCAAGAAACATGTGTGTTTGATGATCTACTGACTCCTTCAAGAAACATCTGTGTTTGATGATCTACTGACTCCTTCAAGAAACATGTGTGTTTGATGATCTACTGACTCCTTCAAGAAACATCTGTGTTTGATGATCTACTGACTCCTTCAAGAAACATCTGTGTTTGATGATCTACTGACTCCTTCAAGAAACATCTGTGTTTGATGATCTACTGACTCCTTCAAGAAACATCTGTGTTTGATGATCTACTGACTCCTTCAAGAAACATCTGTGTTTGATGATCTACTGACTCCTTCAAGAAACATCTGTGTTTGATGATCTACTGACTCCTTCAAGAAACATCTGTGTTTGATGATCTACTGACTCCTTCAAGAAACATCTGTGTTTGATGATCTACTGACTCCTTCAAGAAACATGTGTGTTTGATGATTTACTGACTCCTTCAAGAAACATCTGTGTTTGATGATCTACTGACTCCTTCAAGAAACATCTGTGTTTGATGATCTACTGACTCCTTCAAGAAACATCTGTGTTTGATGATCTACTGACTCCTTCAAGAAACATCTGTGTTTGATGATCTACTGACTCCTTCAAGAAACATCTGTGTTTGATGATCTACTGACTCCTTCAAGAAACATCTGTGTTTGATGATCTACTGACTCCTTCAAGAAACATCTGTGTTTGATGATCTACTGACTCCTTCAAGAAACATCTGTGTTTGATGATCTACTGACTCCTTCAAGAAACATCTGTGTTTGATGATCTACTGACTCCTTCAAGAAACATGTGTGTTTGATGATCTACTGACTCCTTCAAGAAACATCTGTGTTTGATGATCTACTGACTCCTTCAAGAAACATCCTTGTTTGATGATCTACTGACTCCTTCAAGAAACATCTGTGTTTGATGATCTACTGACTCCTTCAAGAAACATCTGTGTTTGATGATCTACTGACTCCTTCAAGAAACATCTGTGTTTGATGATCTACTGACTCCTTCAAGAAACATGTGTGTTTGATGATCTACTGACTCCTTCAAGAAACATGTGTGTTTGATGATCTACTGACTCCTTCAAGAAACATCTGTGTTTGATGATCTACTGACTCCTTCAAGAAACATCTGTGTTTGATGATCTACTGACTCCTTCAAGAAACATCTGTGTTTGATGATCTACTGACTCCTTCAAGAAACATCCTTGTTTGATGATCTACTGACTCCTTCAAGAAACATCTGTGTTTGATGATCTACTGACTCCTTCAGGAAACATCTGTGTTTGATGATCTACTGACTCCTTCAAGAAACATCTGTGTTTGATGATCTACTGACTCCTTCAAGAAACATCTCAAGACACTTTTATTTGAGCTATTCCCTGATTTTATGAAGTATATATTTTAACTTTGTATTGTTTTGATTGTTCAAGTACTTTGACCCTGGTCTAGAAAGGCGCTCTACAAATAACCATAACCTAGTTACTTAAATAATGTGACATGAAACTCAATGATCTGCCCTCACGTTAGATTTGGACGATTATTTTGCTGATTTAGATCCTGTCATATTAGTGGTTTACACTAAGAAAAGTTGGATGTGGGAGTTCAGTGTTTTGCTGCTCGCTCGCACAACACGGATCATCGTGGAGCCTCCAAAAATGTTCCCCATGTATGAACTACTCAGAACTTGGTCCACACGGCCGGTATCAAGTCGGACTCACTTCCAGTGAATGTTGGAGTTCTTTAGCGTTGAAGGGTCTGGTTTGGTGACCTTGGGGTGTCTCGGTCCCGTCGACCTCATCGCATCGTGACCTTCAGCTCTCGGTGGAAATGTTCACAACGGAGTGTGAAGCGGCAGGGATGAGGATCAGCACCTCCACATCTGGGATCCTGCCTCAAGTGGAGGAGTTGAAGTATCCTGGGGTCTTGTTCACGAGTGAGTGAAGAGTGGAGCGAGTGATGGACAGGCAGCTGAGGCGAACATCTGACCAGGACGCCCCGGTGAGGAGTTCTCTGGGGCTCTCATCTGGTCTGGGAACATCTCGGGGTCCTGCAGGATGTAGCTGGGGTGAGGAGAGTCTGGACCTCCTGCTGAAGCTGCTGCCCCCGCGACCCTGGATAAGAAGAAGACGAACTTCGCTCTAGTTTGGAAGACGTAAGAATCTTGATCGTTGGCCTGTGAAGACGAAGCACTTGATCTTGTGTCGCCGTCACTGAAACAGTCGAACGATTTATTGTGTTATGATTTATTATCTGAGCTTTTGTGAAAGACGTCGACGCTTCATCAACACATCGTGTGATCTGCACTGATACGAGTGTTTGTGTGTCGCTTGCTCCACACGTTGTGTAGTTGTTATGACGACAACAGCTGTCGTCACCTCCTTTGTCTGCTGGACTGAACATCTGTCTTCTTGCTCAAGGGTTGAGGCAGAAACACAAGTGTATTTTTACTGACATGTTGACGTGAAGGAGTCTTGTGTGTCTCTGTGTGTGTTTGTAAGTGTGTTTAATGTTTGAGTGTTTGTGTGTCGCTGTGTGTGTTTGTAAGTGTGTTTAATGTTTGAGTGTTTGTGTGTCTCTGTGTGTGTTTGTAAGTGTGTTTAATGTTTGAGTGTTTGTGTGTCGCTGTGTGTGTTTGTAAGTGTGTTTAATGTTTGAGTGTTTGTGTGTCTCTGTGTGTGTTTGGATGTGTGTTTTATGTTTGTGTGTTTGAGTGTTTGTGTGTCTCAGTGTGTGTTTGTAGGTGTGTTTAATGTTTGAGTGTTTGTGTGTCTCTGTGTGTGTTTGTAAGTGTGTTTAATGTTTGAGTGTTTGTGTCTCTTTGTGTGTGTTTGTAAGTGTGTTTAATGTTTGAGTGTTTGTGTGTCTCTGTGTGTGTTTGTAAGTGTGTTTAATGTTTGAGTGTTTGTGTCTCGATGTGTGTGTTTGTAAGTGTGTTTAATGTTTGTGTGTTTGTGTGTCTCTGTGTGTGTTTGTAAGTGTGTTTAATGTTTGAGTGTTTGTGTGTCTCTGTTTGTGTTTGTAAGTGTGTTTAATGTTTGTGTGTCTCTGTGTGTGTTTGTAAGTGTGTTTAATGTTTGAGTGTTTGTGTGTCTCTGTGAGTGTTTGGATGTGTGTTTTATGTTTGTGTGTTTGAGTGTTTGTGTGTCTCTGTGTGTGTTTGTAAGTGTGTTTAATGTTTGAGTGTTTGTGTCTCTCTGTGTGTGTTTGTAAGTGTGTTTAATGTTTAAGTGTTTGTGTCTCTTTGTGTGTGTTTGTAAGTGTGTTTAATGTTTGAGTGTTTGTGTGTCTCTGTGTGTGTTTGGATGTGTGTTTTATGTTTTTGTGTTTGAGTGTTTGTGTGTCTCTGTGTGTGTTTGGATGTGTGTTTAATGTTTGTGTGTTTGAGTGTTTGTGTGTCTCTGTGTGTGTTTTGATGTGTATTTAATGTTTGTGTGTTTGAGTGTTTGTGTGTCTCTGTGTGTGTTTGTATGTGTGTTTTATGTTTGTTTGTTTGAGTATTTGTGTCTCTTTGTGTGTTTGTAAGTGTGTATTATCTTTGTGTGTTTGAGTATTTGTGTCTTTGTGTGTGTTTTATATATATATATATATATATGTATAACATATATATATATACATATATATACATATATATATATATATATATATATATATATATACATATATATATGTTATACATATGTGTGTATATATGTATAACATATATATATGTTATACATATATATATATGTATATATATGTTATACATATATACACACATATGTATAACATATATATATGTATATATATATATATATATATATATATATATATATATATATATATATATATATATATATGTATATATATGTTATACATATGTGTGTGTGTGTACATGTACGTATAAATGATAAATGTAAGTGCGGCTCATTTAAAACTTGAAAAGACGTTTTCCACAAAGTTCATCAGCAGGTCAACGTGAGTGATTGATGGTGTCAATGATGTCTGGGGGGGTTGTGTGTGTGTGTGTCTGTGTGTGAGTGTGTGTGTGTGTGTGTGTTTGTGTGTGGTGTCATAGAGTGGGGGTTCATTCAAAAGTGTGTGTTTTGTCACGACAAACTGTGTTGATGCTGCAAACAAAACAAACTCTGAGGAGCTGCTGCAGCGACTGAAGTTTTCACTGAAACCAGTCGATTTAAATGGATTTAATACGACAATATGTGTTGCTGCTCAAGAGTTGTCGTCACTTGAGTAAAACCCCTCAGTACACGAGTAAAACCCCTCAGTACATGAGTAAAACCCCTCAGTACATGAGTAAAACCCCTCAGTACATGAGTAAAACCCCTCAGTACACGAGTAAAACCCCTCAGTACACGAGTAAAACCCTTCAGTACACGAGTAAAACCCCTCAGTACACGAGTAAAACCCCTCAGTACACGAGTAAAACCCCTCAGTACACGAGTAAAACCCCTCAGTACACGAGTAAAACCCTTCAGTACACGAGTAAAACCCCTCAGTACATGAGTAAAACCCCTCAGTACATGAGTAAAACCCCTCAGTACATGAGTAAAACCCCTCAGTACACGAGTAAAACCCTCAGTACATGAGTAAAACCTCTCAGTACATGAGTAAAACCTCTCAGTACATGAGTAAAACCCCTCAGTACATGAGTAAAACCCCTCAGTACACGAGTAAAACCCTCAGTACATGAGTAAAACCCCTCAGTACATGAGTAAAACCCCTCAGTACACGAGTAAAACCTCTCAGTACATGAGTAAAACCCCTCAGTACACGAGTAAAACCTCTCAGTACATGAGTAAAACCCCTCAGAACACGAGTAAAAGCCCTCAGTACATGAGTAAAACCCCTCAGTACACGAGTAAAACCCCTCAGTACGCGAGTAAAACCCCTCAGTACACGAGTAAAACCCCTCAGTACATGAGTAAAACCCCTCAGTACATGAGTAAAACCCCTCAGTACACGAGTAAAACCCCTCAGTACACGAGTAAAACCCTTCAGTACACGAGTAAAACCCCTCAGTACACGAGTAAAACCCCTCAGTACACGAGTAAAACCCCTCAGTACACGAGTAAAACCCCTCAGTACACGAGTAAAACCCTTCAGTACACGAGTAAAACCCCTCAGTACATGAGTAAAACCCCTCAGTACATGAGTAAAACCCCTCAGTACATGAGTAAAACCCCTCAGTACACGAGTAAAACCCTCAGTACATGAGTAAAACCTCTCAGTACATGAGTAAAACCTCTCAGTACATGAGTAAAACCCCTCAGTACATGAGTAAAACCCCTCAGTACACGAGTAAAACCCTCAGTACATGAGTAAAACCCCTCAGTACATGAGTAAAACCCCTCAGTACACGAGTAAAACCTCTCAGTACATGAGTAAAACCCCTCAGTACACGAGTAAAACCTCTCAGTACATGAGTAAAACCCCTCAGAACACGAGTAAAAGCCCTCAGTACATGAGTAAAACCCCTCAGTACACGAGTAAAACCCCTCAGTACGCGAGTAAAACCCCTCAGTACACGAGTAAAACCCCTCAGTACATGAGTAAAACCCCTCAGTTACCCTTGGGTTTACTCCGGACACTCCAGTTTCCTCCCACAGTCTAAAAACATACAGAGGTTGATTGAGAACGTAGGGAAATTGTCCGTATGTATGAGCGTGTGTGTGAATGGTTTTCTGTCTTTGTGTGTCCTCCAACAATGGCGTCCTGTCCAGGGTGTCCCCCTGCCTCTCGCCCTATGAAACTGGGATAGACGCCAGTCTCCCCGCGACCCCCACAAGGAATAAAGCGATAGAAAATGAACGAATGACGCCTCAGGTCTGTGCAGTTGTCAAATATCCAACGTTCCAAGATACGCAGCCGTCGAATGTTGTGGTTGTTTTGTCGTTGCAGCTGAGAACCAGACGGTGATGAGAACCACCATGTTGGATTCAGACCGACAGTCTTCTCACGACTCGTGGGTTCGACGTCCAAACACAAAGAAAACACAAACATTGACCTTCATATGTTTGTTTTCCTCCCTCAGAGGCTCTGCTGTGGCTGATGTTTGATGTGGAGTCAAAGTTTCTCCATGAATCTTTAAAAGGATCCAGTGAGGGCGGCGCCGCACAGAATGCTGCCACTGTGCACCCGCACAAGCCGCTCAGTCATCCGGAGAAGAACCACCTCAAGGTCCTTCGTATGAAGAACTCACTGCTCGGAAACTTTTCACTTAAACACATTCAGAACATGAGGGATATGTATGTTTTATTAGTTACACGGTCGTCACCTGACCTCTGATGTCACACGGTCGTCACCTGACCTCTGATGTCACACGGTCGTCACCTGACCTCTGATGTCACACGGTCGTCACCTGACCGATGATATCACACGGTCGTCACCTGACCTATGATGTCACACGGTCGTCACCTGACCTATGATGTCACACGGTCGTCACCTGACCTATGATGTCACACGGTCGTCACCTGACCTCTGATGTCACACAGCCGTCACCTGACCTATGATGTCACACGGTCGTCACCTGACCTCTGATGTCACACGGTCGTCACCTGATCTATGATGTCACACGGTCGTCACCTGATCTATGATGTCACACGGTCGTCACCTGACCTATGATGTCACACGGTCGTCACCTGACCTATGATGTCACACGGTCGTCACCTGACCTATGATGTCACACAGTCGTCACCTGACCTATGATGTCACACGGTCGTCACCTGATCTATGATGTCACACGGTCGTCACCTGATCTATGATGTCACACGGTCGTCACCTGACCTATGATGTCACACGGTCGTCACCTGATCTATGATGTCACACGGTCGTCACCTGACCTATGATGTCACACGGTCGTCACCTGATCTATGATGTCACACGGTCGTCACCTGACCTATGATGTCACACGGTCGTCACCTGATCTATGATGTCACACGGTCGTCACCTGACCTATGATGTCACACGGTCGTCACCTGACCTATGATGTCACACGGTCGTCACTTGACCTATGATGTCACACGGTCGTCACCTGACCTATGATGTCACACGGTCGTCACCTGACCTATGATGTCACACGGTCGTCACCTGACCTATGATGTCACACGGTCGTCACCTGACCTATGATGTCACACGGTCGTCACCTGACCTATGATGTCACACGGTCGTCACCTGACCTATGATGTCACACGGTCGTCACCTGACCTATGATGTCACACGGTCGTCACCTGATCTATGATCAATTGTTCATATTTTCACATTAATTGTTTATATAATCGTTTTATTTGATACTCACTTCATACTCGAGACGGAGGTGAACTTGTTTCAGTTTCATGTCCAAGTCGTTCACTTGTGTGTCGAGTGTCTACCACGACTGCAGACGAACATATGAACACATGACGTGTCGTCACAGACGAACATATGAACACATGACGTGTCGTCACAGACGAACATATGAACACATGACATGTCGTCACAGACGAACATATGAACACATGACGTGTCGTCACAGACGAACATATGAACACATGACATGTCGTCACAGACGAACATATGAACACATGACATGTCGTCACAGACGAACATATGAACACATGACGTGTCGTCACAGACGAACATATGAACACATGACATGTCGTCACAGACGAACATATGAACACATGACATGTCGTCACAGACGAACATATAAACACATGACGTGTCGTCACAGACGAACATATGAACTCATGACATGTCGTCACAGACGAACATATGAACACATGACGTGTCGTCACAGACGAACATATGAACTCATGACATGTCGTCACAGACGAACATATGAACACATGACGTGTCGTCACAGACGAACATATTTACACATGACGTGTCGTCACAGACGAACATATGAACACATGACGTGTCGTCACAGACGAACATATGAACACATGACGTGTCGTCACAGACGAACATATGAACTCATGACGTGTCGTCACAGACGAACATATGAACACATGACGTGTCGTCACAGACGAACATATGAACACATGACGTGTCGTCACAGACGAACATATGAACACATGACGTGTCGTCACAGACGAACATATGAACACATGACGTGTCGTCATAGACGAACATATGAACACATGACGTGTCGTCACAGACGAACATATGAACACATGACGTGTCGTCACAGACGAACATATGAACACATGACATGTCGTCACAGACGAAGATATGAACACATGACATGTCGTCACAGACGAACATATGAACACATGACATGTCGTCACAGACGAACATATGAACACATGACGTGTCGTCACAGACGAACATATGAACACATGACATGTCGTCACAGACGAACATATGAACACATGACATGTCGTCACAGACGAACATATGAACACATGACGTGTCGTCACAGACGAACATATGAACACATGACGTGTCGTCACAGACGAACATATGAACACATGACATGTCGTCACAGACGAACAAATGAACACATGACGTGTCGTCACAGACGAACATATGAACACATGACGTGTCGTCACAGACGAACATATGAACACATGACATGTCGTCACAGACGAACATATGAACACATGACGTGTCGTCACAGACGAACATATGAACTCATGACATGTCGTCACGGACGAACATATGAACACATGACGTGTCGTCACAGACGAACATATGAACACATGACATGTCGTCACAGACGAACATATGAACACATGACGTGTCGTCACAGACGAACATATGAACACATGACATGTCGTCACAGACGAACATATGAACACATGACATGTCGTCACAGACGAACATATGAACACATGACGTGTCGTCACAGACGAACATATGAACACATGACGTGTCGTCACAGACGAACATATGAACACATGACATGTCGTCACAGACGAACATATGAACACATGACGTGTCGTCACAGACGAACATATGAACACATGACGTGTCGTCACAGACAAACATATGAACACATGACGTGTCGTCACAGACGAACATATGAACACATGACATGTCGTCACAGACGAAGATATGAACACATGACATGTCGTCACAGACGAACATATGAACACATGACATGTCGTCACAGACGAACATATGAACACATGACGTGTCGTCACAGACGAACATATGAACACATGACATGTCGTCACAGACGAACATATGAACACATGACATGTCGTCACAGACGAACATATGAACACATGACGTGTCGTCACAGACGAACATATGAACACATGACGTGTCGTCACAGACGAACATATGAACACATGACGTGTCGTCAAAGACGAACATATGAACACATGACGTGTCGTCACAGACGAACATATGAACACATGACGTGTCGTCACAGACGAACATATGAACACATGACATGTCGTCACAGACGAACATATGAACACATGACGTGTCGTCACAGACGAACATATGAACTCATGACATGTCGTCACAGACGAACATATGAACACATGACGTGTCGTCACAGACGAACATATGAACTCATGACATGTCGTCACAGACGAACATATGAACACATGACGTGTCGTCATAGACGAACATATGAACTCATGACATGTCGTCACAGACGAACATATGAACACATGACGTGTCGTTACAGACGAACATATGAACACATGACATGTCGTCACAGACGAACATATGAACACATGACATGTCGTCACAGACGAACATATGAACACATGACGTGTCGTCACAGACGAACATATGAACACATGACGTGTCGTCACAGACGAACATATGAACACATGACATGTCGTCACAGACGAACATATGAACACATGACGTGTCGTCACAGACGAACATATGAACACATGACGTGTCGTCACAGACGAACATATGAACACATGACGTGTCGTCACAGACGAACATATGAACACATGACGTGTCGTCACAGACGAACATATGAACACATGACATGTCGTCACAGACGAACATATGAACACATGACGTGTCGTCACAGACGAACATATGAACACATGACGTGTCGTCACAGACGAACATATGAACACATGACGTGTCGTCACAGACGAACATATGAACACATGACGTGTCGTCACAGACGAACATATGAACACATGACGTGTCGTCACAGACGAACATATGAACACATGACATGTCGTCACAGACGAACATATGAACACATGACGTGTCGTCACAGACGAACATATGAACACATGACATGTCGTCACAGACGAACATATGAACACATGACGTGTCGTCACAGACGAACATATGAACACATGACGTGTCGTCACAGACGAACATATGAACACATGACATGTCGTCACAGACGAACATATGAACACATGACATGTCGTCACAGACGAACATATGAACACATGACGTGTCGTCACAGACGAACATATGAACACATGACATGTCGTCACAGACGAACATATGAACACATGACATGTCGTCACAGACGAACATATGAACACATGACGTGTCGTCACAGACGAACATATGAACACATGACGTGTCGTCACAGACGAACATATGAACACATGACATGTCGTCACAGACGAACATATGAACACATGACGTGTCGTCACAGACGAACATATGAACTCATGACATGTCGTCACAGACGAACATATGAACACATGACGTGTCGTCACAGACGAACATATGAACTCATGACATGTCGTCACAGACGAACATATGAACACATGACGTGTCGTTACAGACGAACATATGAACTCATGACATGTCGTCACAGACGAACATATGAACACATGACGTGTCGTTACAGACGAACATATGAACACATGACATGTCGTCACAGACGAACATATGAACACATGACATGTCGTCACAGACGAACATATGAACACATGACATGTCGTCACAGACGAACATATGAACACATGACATGTCGTCACAGACGAACATATGAACACATGACGTGTCGTCACAGACGAACATATGAACACATGACGTGTCGTCACAGACGAACATATGAACACATGACATGTCGTCACAGACGAACATATGAACACATGACGTGTCGTCACAGACGAACATATGAACACATGACGTGTCGTCACAGACGAACATATGAACACATGACATGTCGTCACAGACGAACATATGAACACATGACGTGTCGTCACAGACGAACATATGAACTCATGACATGTCGTCACAGACGAACATATGAACACATGACGTGTCGTCACAGACGAACATATGAACACATGACATGTCGTCACAGACGAACATATGAACACATGACGTGTCGTCACAGACGAACATATGAACACATGACGTGTCGTCACAGACGAACATATGAACACATGACGTGTCGTCACAGACGAACATATGAACACATGACGTGTCGTCACAGACGAACATATGAACACATGACGTGTCGTCACAGACGAACATATGAACACATGACATGTCGTCACAGACGAACATATGAACACATGACGTGTCGTCACAGACGAACATATGAACACATGACGTGTCGTCACAGACGAACATATGAACACATGACATGTCGTCACAGACGAACATATGAACACATGACATGTCGTCACAGACGAACATATGAACACATGACGTGTCGTCACAGACGAACATATGAACACATGACATGTCGTCACAGACGAACATATGAACACATGACATGTCGTCACAGACGAACATATGAACACATGACGTGTCGTCACAGACGAACATATGAACACATGACGTGTCGTCACAGACGAACATATGAACACATGACATGTCGTCACAGACGAACATATGAACACATGACGTGTCGTCACAGACGAACATATGAACACATGACGTGTCGTCACAGACGAACATATGAACACATGACATGTCGTCACAGACGAACATATGAACACATGACGTGTCGTCACAGATGAACATATGAACTCATGACATGTCGTCACAGACGAACATATGAACACATGACGTGTCGTCACAGACGAACATATGAACTCATGACATGTCGTCACAGACGAACATATGAACACATGACGTGTCGTCATAGACGAACATATGAACTCATGACATGTCGTCACAGACGAACATATGAACACATGACGTGTCGTTACAGACGAACATATGAACACATGACGTGTCGTCACAGACGAACATATGAACACATGACGTGTCGTCACAGACGAACATATGAACACATGACATGTCGTCACAGACGAACATATGAACACATGACATGTCGTCACAGACGAACATATGAACACATGACGTGTCGTCACAGACGAACATATGAACACATGACGTGTCGTCACAGACGAACATATGAACACATGACATGTCGTCACAGACGAACATATGAACTCATGACATGTCGTCACAGACGAACATATGAACACATGACGTGTCGTCATAGACGAACATATGAACTCATGACATGTCGTCACAGACGAACATATGAACACATGACGTGTCGTTACAGACGAACATATGAACACATGACATGTCGTCACAGACGAACATATGAACACATGACGTGTCGTCACAGACGAACATATGAACACATGACATGTCGTCACAGACGAACATATGAACACATGACGTGTCGTCACAGACGAACATATGAACACATGACGTGTCGTCACAGACGAACATATGAACACATGACGTGTCGTCACAGACGAACATATGAACACATGACATGTCGTCACAGACGAACATATGAACACATGACGTGTCGTCACAGACGAACATATGAACACATGACGTGTCGTCACAGACGAACATATGAACACATGACGTGTCGTCACAGACGAACATATGAACACATGACATGTCGTCACAGACGAACATATGAACACATGACATGTCGTCACAGACGAACATATGAACACATGACGTGTCGTCACAGACGAACATATGAACACATGACGTGTCGTCACAGACGAACATATGAACACATGACATGTCGTCACAGACGAACATATGAACACATGACGTGTCGTCACAGACGAACATATGAACACATGACGTGTCGTCACAGACGAACATATGAACACATGACATGTCGTCACAGACGAACATATGAACACATGACGTGTCGTCACAGACGAACATATGAACACATGACATGTCGTCACAGACGAACATATGAACACATGACGTGTCGTCACAGACGAACATATGAACACATGACATGTCGTCACAGACGAACATATGAACACATGACGTGTCGTCACAGACGAACATATGAACACATGACGTGTCGTCACAGACGAACATATGAACACATGACATGTCGTCACAGACGAACATATGAACTCATGACATGTCGTCACAGACGAACATATGAACACATGACGTGTCGTCACAGACGAACATATGAACACATGACGTGTCGTCACAGACGAACATATGAACACATGACGTGTCGTCACAGACGAACATATGAACTCATGACATGTCGTCACAGACGAACATATGAACACATGACGTGTCCGTCACAGACGAACATATGAACACATGACGTGTCGTCACAGACGAACATATGAACTCATGACAGGTCGTCACAGACGAACATATGAACACATGACGTGTCCGTCACAGACGAACATATGAACACATGACGTGTCGTCACAGACGAACATATGAACACATGACGTGTCGTCACAGACGAACATATGAACTCATGACATGTCGTCACAGACGAACATATGAACACATGACGTGTCGTCACAGACGAACATATGAACACATGACGTGTCGTCACAGACGAACATATGAACACATGACATGTCGTCACAGACGAACATATGAACTCATGACGTGTCGTCACAGACGAACATATGAACACATGACGTGTCGTCACAGACGAACATATGAACACATGACGTGTCGTCACGGACGAACATATGAACACATGACATGTCGTCACAGACGAACATATGAACACATGACATGTCGTCACAGACGAACATATGAACACATGACGTGTCGTCACAGACGAACATATGAACACATGACGTGTCGTCACAGACGAACATATGAACACATGACATGTCGTCACAGACGAACATATGAACACATGACGTGTCGTCACAGACGAACATATGAACACATGACGTGTCGTCACAGACGAAACATATGAACACATGACATGTCGTCACAGACGAACATATGAACACATGACGTGTCGTCACAGACGAACATATGAACACATGACATGTCGTCACAGACGAACATATGAACACATGACGTGTCGTCACAGACGAACATATGAACTCATGACATGTCGTCACAGACGAACATATGAACACATGACGTGTCGTCACAGACGAACATATGAACACATGACGTGTCGTCACAGACGAACATATGAACACATGACATGTCGTCACAGACGAACATATGAACTCATGACATGTCGTCACAGACGAACATATGAACACATGACGTGTCGTCACAGACGAACATATGAACACATGACATGTCGTCACAGACGAACATATGAACACATGACGTGTCGTCACAGACGAACATATGAACTCATGACATGTCGTCACAGACGAACATATGAACACATGACGTGTCCGTCACAGACGAACATATGAACACATGACGTGTCGTCACAGACGAACATATGAACTCATGACATGTCGTCACAGACGAACATATGAACACATGACGTGTCCTCACAGACGAACATATGAACACATGACGTGTCGTCACAGACGAACATATGAACACATGACGTGTCGTCACAGACGAACATATGAACTCATGACGTGTCGTCACAGACGAACATATGAACACATGACGTGTCGTCACAGACGAACATATGAACACATGACGTGTCGTCACAGACGAACATATGAACACATGACATGTCGTCACAGACGAACATATGAACTCATGACATGTCGTCACAGACGAACATATGAACACATGACGTGTCGTCACAGACGAACATATGAACACATGACGTGTCGTCACAGACGAACATATGAACACATGACGTGTCGTCACAGACGAACATATGAACTCATGACATGTCGTCACAGACGAACATATGAACACATGACGTGTCCTCACAGACGAACATATGAACACATGACGTGTCGTCACAGACGAACATATGAACACATGACGTGTCGTCACAGACGAACATATGAACACATGACGTGTCGTCACAGACGAACATATGAACACATGACGTGTCGTCACAGACGAACATATGAACACATGACATGTCGTCACAGACGAACATATGAACACATGACGTGTTGTCACAGACGAACATATGAAACACATGACATGTCGTCACAGACGAACATATGAACACATGACATGTCGTCACAGACGAACATATGAACACATGACGTGTCGTCACAGACGAACATATGAACACATGACATGTCGTCACACACGAACATATGAACACATGACGTGTCGTCACAGACGAACATATGAACACATGACATGTCGTCACAGACGAACATATAAACACATGACGTGTCGTCACAGACGAACATATGAACTCATGACATGTCGTCACAGACGAACATATGAACACATGACGTGTCGTCACAGACGAACATATGAACTCATGACATGTCGTCACAGACGAACATATGAACACATGACGTGTCGTCACAGACGAACATATTTACACATGACGTGTCGTCACAGACGAACATATGAACACATGACGTGTCGTCACAGACAAACATATGAACACATGACGTGTCGTCACAGACGAACATATGAACTCATGACGTGTCGTCACAGACGAACATATGAACACATGACGTGTCGTCACAGACGAACATATGAACACATGACGTGTCGTCACAGACGAACATATGAACACATGACGTGTCGTCACAGACGAACATATGAACTCATGACATGTCGTCACAGACGAACATATGAACACATGACGTGTCGTCACAGACGAACATATGAACACATGACATGTCGTCACAGACGAACATATGAACTCATGACGTGTCGTCACAGACGAACATATGAACTCATGACGTGTCGTCACAGACGAACATATGAACACATGACGTGTCGTCACAGACGAACATATGAACACATGACGTGTCGTCACAGACGAACATATGAACACATGACGTGTCGTCACAGACGAACATATGAACACATGACGTGTCGTCACAGACGAACATATGAACACATGACGTGTCGTCACAGACGAACATATGAACACATGACGTGTCGTCACAGACGAACATATGAACACATGACGTGTCGTCACAGACGAACATATGAACACATGACGTGTCGTCACAGACGAACATATGAACACATGACATGTCGTCACAGACGAAGATATGAACACATGACATGTCGTCACAGACGAACATATTTACACATGACGTGTCGTCACAGACGAACATATGAACACATGACGTGTCGTCACAGACGAACATATGAACACATGACGTGTCGTCACAGACGAACATATGAACTCATGACGTGTCGTCACAGACGAACATATGAACACATGACGTGTCGTCACAGACGAACATATGAACACATGACGTGTCGTCACAGACGAACATATGAACACATGACGTGTCGTCACAGACGAACATATGAACACATGACGTGTCGTCACAGACGAACATATGAACACATGACGTGTCGTCACAGACGAACATATGAACACATGACGTGTCGTCACAGACGAACATATGAACACATGACGTGTCGTCACAGACGAACATATGAACACATGACGTGTCGTCACAGAC
>NC_141820.1:2854671-2888740 GCF_982586985.1 Callionymus lyra | reverse complement strand
TGTCGTCACAGACGAACATATGAACACATGACGTGTCGTCACAGACGAACATATGAACACATGACATGTCGTCACAGACGAACATATGAACACATGACATGTCGTCACAGACGAACATATGAACACATGACGTGTCGTCACAGACGAACATATGAACACATGACATGTCGTCACAGACGAACATATGAACACATGACATGTCGTCACAGACGAACATATGAACACATGACGTGTCGTCACAGACGAACATATGAACACATGACGTGTCGTCACAGACGAACATATGAACACATGACGTGTCGTCACAGACGAACATATGAACACATGACGTGTCGTCACAGACGAACATATGAACACATGACGTGTCGTCACAGACGAACATATGAACACATGACGTGTCGTCACAGACGAACATATGAACACATGACGTGTCGTCACAGACGAACATATGAACTCATGACATGTCGTCACAGACGAACATATGAACACATGACGTGTCGTCACAGACGAACATATGAACTCATGACATGTCGTCACAGACGAACATATGAACACATGACGTGTCGTCACAGACGAACATATGAACTCATGACATGTCGTCACAGACGAACATATGAACACATGACATGTCGTCACAGACGAACATATGAACACATGACGTGTCGTCACAGACGAACATATGAACACATGACGTGTCGTCACAGACGAACATATGAACACATGACATGTCGTCACAGACGAACATATGAACACATGACGTGTCGTCACAGACGAACATATGAACACATGACGTGTCGTCACAGACGAACATATGAACACATGACATGTCGTCACAGACGAACATATGAACACATGACGTGTCGTCACAGACGAACATATGAACACATGACGTGTCGTCACAGACGAACATATGAACACATGACATGTCGTCACAGACGAACATATGAACACATGACATGTCGTCACAGACGAACATATGAACACATGACGTGTCGTCACAGACGAACATATGAACACATGACGTGTCGTCACAGACGAACATATGAACACATGACGTGTCGTCACAGACGAACATATGAACACATGACGTGTCGTCACAGACGAACATATGAACACATGACGTGTCGTCACAGACGAACATATGAACACATGACGTGTCGTCACAGACGAACATATGAACTCATGACGTGTCGTCACAGACGAACATATGAACACATGACGTGTCGTCACAGACGAACATATGAACACATGACGTGTCGTCACAGACGAACATATGAACACATGACGTGTCGTCACAGACGAACATATGAACTCATGACATGTCGTCACAGACGAACATATGAACACATGACGTGTCGTCACAGACGAACATATGAACACATGACGTGTCGTCACAGACGAACATATGAACACATGACGTGTCGTCACAGACGAACATATGAACACATGACGTGTCGTCACAGACGAACATATGAACACATGACGTGTCGTCACAGACGAACATATGAACACATGACATGTCGTCACAGACGAACATATGAACACATGACGTGTCGTCACAGACGAACATATGAACACATGACATGTCGTCACAGACGAACATATGAACACATGACATGTCGTCACAGACGAACATATGAACACATGACGTGTCGTCACAGACGAACATATGAACACATGACATGTCGTCACAGACGAACATATGAACACATGACGTGTCGTCACAGACGAACATATGAACACATGACATGTCGTCACAGACGAACATATGAACACATGACGTGTCGTCACAGACGAACATATGAACACATGACATGTCGTCACAGACGAACATATGAACACATGACGTGTCGTCACAGACGAACATATGAACTCATGACATGTCGTCACAGACGAACATATGAACACATGACATGTCGTCACAGACGAACATATGAACACATGACGTGTCGTCACAGACGAACATATGAACACATGACATGTCGTCACAGACGAACATATGAACACATGACGTGTCGTCACAGACGAACATATGAACTCATGACGTGTCGTCACAGACGAACATATGAACACATGACGTGTCGTCACAGACGAACATATGAACACATGACGTGTCGTCACAGACGAACATATGAACACATGACGTGTCGTCACAGACGAACATATGAACTCATGACATGTCGTCACAGACGAACATATGAACACATGACGTGTCGTCACAGACGAACATATGAACACATGACATGTCGTCACAGACGAACATATGAACTCATGACGTGTCGTCACAGACGAACATATGAACTCATGACGTGTCGTCACAGACGAACATATGAACTCATGACATGTCGTCACAGACGAACATATGAACACATGACGTGTCGTCACAGACGAACATATGAACACATGACGTGTCGTCACAGACGAACATATGAACACATGACGTGTCGTCACAGACGAACATATGAACACATGACGTGTCGTCACAGACGAACATATGAACACATGACGTGTCGTCACAGACGAACATATGAACACATGACGTGTCGTCACAGACGAACATATGAACACATGACGTGTCGTCACAGACGAACATATGAACACATGACATGTCGTCACAGACGAAGATATGAACACATGACATGTCGTCACAGACGAACATATTTACACATGACGTGTCGTCACAGACGAACATATGAACACATGACGTGTCGTCACAGACGAACATATGAACACATGACGTGTCGTCACAGACGAACATATGAACTCATGACATGTCGTCACAGACGAACATATGAACACATGACGTGTCGTCACAGACGAACATATTTACACATGACGTGTCGTCACAGACGAACATATGAACACATGACGTGTCGTCACAGACGAACATATGAACACATGACGTGTCGTCACAGACGAACATATGAACTCATGACGTGTCGTCACAGACGAACATATGAACACATGACGTGTCGTCACAGACGAACATATGAACACATGACGTGTCGTCACAGACGAACATATGAACACATGACGTGTCGTCACAGACGAACATATGAACACATGACGTGTCGTCACAGACGAACATATGAACACATGACGTGTCGTCACAGACGAACATATGAACACATGACGTGTCGTCACAGACGAACATATGAACACATGACATGTCGTCACAGACGAAGATATGAACACATGACATGTCGTCACAGACGAACATATGAACACATGACATGTCGTCACAGACGAACATATGAACACATGACGTGTCGTCACAGACGAACATATGAACACATGACATGTCGTCACAGACGAACATATGAACACATGACGTGTCGTCAGAGACGAACATATGAACACATGACGTGTCGTCACAGACGAACATATGAACACATGACGTGTCGTCACAGACGAACATATGAACACATGACATGTCGTCACAGACGAACATATGAACACATGACGTGTCGTCACAGACGAACATATGAACACATGACGTGTCGTCACAGACGAACATATGAACACATGACATGTCGTCACAGACGAACATATGAACACATGACGTGTCGTCACAGACGAACATATGAACTCATGACATGTCGTCACGGACGAACATATGAACACATGACGTGTCGTCACAGACGAACATATGAACACATGACATGTCGTCACAGACGAACATATGAACACATGACGTGTCGTCACAGACGAACATATGAACACATGACATGTCGTCACAGACGAACATATGAACACATGACATGTCGTCACAGACGAACATATGAACACATGACGTGTCGTCACAGACGAACATATGAACACATGACGTGTCGTCACAGACGAACATATGAACACATGACATGTCGTCACAGACGAACATATGAACACATGACGTGTCGTCACAGACGAACATATGAACACATGACGTGTCGTCACAGACGAACATATGAACACATGACGTGTCGTCACAGACGAACATATGAACACATGACGTGTCGTCACAGACGAAGATATGAACACATGACATGTCGTCACAGACGAACATATGAACACATGACATGTCGTCACAGACGAACATATGAACACATGACGTGTCGTCACAGACGAACATATGAACACATGACATGTCGTCACAGACGAACATATGAACACATGACATGTCGTCACAGACGAACATATGAACACATGACGTGTCGTCACAGACGAACATATGAACACATGACGTGTCGTCACAGACGAACATATGAACACATGACGTGTCGTCACAGACGAACATATGAACACATGACGTGTCGTCACAGACGAACATATGAACACATGACGTGTCGTCACAGACGAACATATGAACACATGACATGTCGTCACAGACGAACATATGAACACATGACGTGTCGTCACAGACGAACATATGAACTCATGACATGTCGTCACAGACGAACATATGAACACATGACGTGTCGTCACAGACGAACATATGAACTCATGACATGTCGTCACAGACGAACATATGAACACATGACGTGTCGTCACAGACGAACATATGAACTCATGACATGTCGTCACAGACGAACATATGAACACATGACGTGTCGTACAGACGAACATATGAACACATGACATGTCGTCACAGACGAACATATGAACACATGACATGTCGTCACAGACGAACATATGAACACATGACGTGTCGTCACAGACGAACATATGAACACATGACGTGTCGTCACAGACGAACATATGAACACATGACATGTCGTCACAGACGAACATATGAACACATGACGTGTCGTCACAGACGAACATATGAACACATGACGTGTCGTCACAGACGAACATATGAACACATGACATGTCGTCACAGACGAACATATGAACACATGACGTGTCGTCACAGACGAACATATGAACTCATGACATGTCGTCACAGACGAACATATGAACACATGACGTGTCGTCACAGACGAACATATGAACACATGACATGTCGTCACAGACGAACATATGAACACATGACGTGTCGTCACAGACGAACATATGAACACATGACGTGTCGTCACAGACGAACATATGAACACATGACGTGTCGTCACAGACGAACATATGAACACATGACGTGTCGTCACAGACGAACATATGAACACATGACATGTCGTCACAGACGAACATATGAACACATGACATGTCGTCACAGACGAACATATGAACACATGACGTGTCGTCACAGACGAACATATGAACACATGACATGTCGTCACAGACGAACATATGAACACATGACATGTCGTCACAGACGAACATATGAACACATGACGTGTCGTCACAGACGAACATATGAACACATGACGTGTCGTCACAGACGAACATATGAACACATGACGTGTCGTCACAGACGAACATATGAACACATGACGTGTCGTCACAGACGAACATATGAACACATGACGTGTCGTCACAGACGAACATATGAACACATGACATGTCGTCACAGACGAACATATGAACACATGACGTGTCGTCACAGACGAACATATGAACTCATGACATGTCGTCACAGACGAACATATGAACACATGACGTGTCGTCACAGACGAACATATGAACTCATGACATGTCGTCACAGACGAACATATGAACACATGACGTGTCGTCATAGACGAACATATGAACTCATGACATGTCGTCACAGACGAACATATGAACACATGACGTGTCGTTACAGACGAACATATGAACACATGACGTGTCGTCACAGACGAACATATGAACACATGACGTGTCGTCACAGACGAACATATGAACACATGACATGTCGTCACAGACGAACATATGAACACATGACGTGTCGTCACAGACGAACATATGAACACATGACGTGTCGTCACAGACGAACATATGAACACATGACGTGTCGTCACAGACGAACATATGAACACATGACATGTCGTCACAGACGAACATATGAACTCATGACATGTCGTCACAGACGAACATATGAACACATGACGTGTCGTCATAGACGAACATATGAACTCATGACATGTCGTCACAGACGAACATATGAACACATGACGTGTCGTTACAGACGAACATATGAACACATGACATGTCGTCACAGACGAACATATGAACACATGACGTGTCGTCACAGACGAACATATGAACACATGACATGTCGTCACAGACGAACATATGAACACATGACGTGTCGTCACAGACGAACATATGAACACATGACGTGTCGTCACAGACGAACATATGAACACATGACGTGTCGTCACAGACGAACATATGAACACATGACGTGTCGTCACAGACGAACATATGAACACATGACGTGTCGTCACAGACGAACATATGAACACATGACATGTCGTCACAGACGAACATGACGTGTCGTCACAGACGAACATATGAACACATGACGTGTCGTCACAGACGAACATATGAACACATGACGTGTCGTCACAGACGAACATATGAACACATGACGTGTCGTCACAGACGAACATATGAACTCATGACGTGTCGTCACAGACGAACATATGAACACATGACGTGTCGTTACAGACGAACATATGAACACATGACATGTCGTCACAGACGAACATATGAACACATGACATGTCGTTACAGACGAACATATGAACACATGACATGTCGTCACAGACGAACATATGAACACATGACATGTCGTCACAGACGAACATATGAACACATGACGTGTCGTCACAGACGAACATATGAACACATGACGTGTCGTCACAGACGAACATATGAACACATGACATGTCGTCACAGACGAACATATGAACACATGACGTGTCGTCACAGACGAACATATGAACACATGACGTGTCGTCACAGACGAACATATGAACACATGACATGTCGTCACAGACGAACATATGAACACATGACGTGTCGTCACAGACGAACATATGAACTCATGACATGTCGTCACAGACGAACATATGAACACATGACGTGTCGTCACAGACGAACATATGAACACATGACATGTCGTCACAGACGAACATATGAACACATGACGTGTCGTCACAGACGAACATATGAACACATGACGTGTCGTCACAGACGAACATATGAACACATGACGTGTCGTCACAGACGAACATATGAACACATGACGTGTCGTCACAGACGAACATATGAACACATGACGTGTCGTCACAGACGAACATATGAACACATGACGTGTCGTCACAGACGAACATATGAACACATGACGTGTCGTCACAGACGAACATATGAACACATGACGTGTCGTCACAGACGAACATATGAACACATGACGTGTCGTCACAGACGAACATATGAACACATGACGTGTCGTCACAGACGAACATATGAACACATGACGTGTCGTCACAGACGAACATATGAACACATGACATGTCGTCACAGACGAACATATGAACACATGACATGTCGTCACAGACGAACATATGAACACATGACGTGTCGTCACAGACGAACATATGAACACATGACGTGTCGTCACAGACGAACATATGAACACATGACATGTCGTCACAGACGAACATATGAACACATGACGTGTCGTCACAGACGAACATATGAACACATGACGTGTCGTCACAGACGAACATATGAACACATGACATGTCGTCACAGACGAACATATGAACACATGACGTGTCGTCACAGACGAACATATGAACACATGACGTGTCGTCACAGACGAACATATGAACACATGACGTGTCGTCACAGACGAACATATGAACACATGACGTGTCGTCATAGACGAACATATGAACTCATGACATGTCGTCACAGACGAACATATGAACACATGACGTGTCGTTACAGACGAACATATGAACACATGACATGTCGTCACAGACGAACATATGAACACATGACATGTCGTTACAGACGAACATATGAACACATGACATGTCGTCACAGACGAACATATGAACACATGACATGTCGTCACAGACGAACATATGAACACATGACGTGTCGTCACAGACGAACATATGAACACATGACGTGTCGTCACAGACGAACATATGAACACATGACATGTCGTCACAGACGAACATATGAACACATGACGTGTCGTCACAGACGAACATATGAACACATGACGTGTCGTCACAGACGAACATATGAACACATGACATGTCGTCACAGACGAACATATGAACACATGACGTGTCGTCACAGACGAACATATGAACTCATGACATGTCGTCACAGACGAACATATGAACACATGACGTGTCGTCACAGACGAACATATGAACACATGACATGTCGTCACAGACGAACATATGAACACATGACGTGTCGTCACAGACGAACATATGAACACATGACGTGTCGTCACAGACGAACATATGAACACATGACATGTCGTCACAGACGAACATATGAACACATGACGTGTCGTCACAGACGAACATATGAACACATGACGTGTCGTCACAGACGAACATATGAACACATGACGTGTCGTCACAGACGAACATATGAACACATGACGTGTCGTCACAGACGAACATATGAACACATGACGTGTCGTCACAGACGAACATATGAACACATGACATGTCGTCACAGACGAACATATGAACACATGACATGTCGTCACAGACGAACATATGAACACATGACGTGTCGTCACAGACGAACATATGAACACATGACGTGTCGTCACAGACGAACATATGAACACATGACATGTCGTCACAGACGAACATATGAACACATGACGTGTCGTCACAGACGAACATATGAACACATGACGTGTCGTCACAGACGAACATATGAACACATGACATGTCGTCACAGACGAACATATGAACACATGACGTGTCGTCACAGATGAACATATGAACTCATGACATGTCGTCACAGACGAACATATGAACACATGACGTGTCGTCACAGACGAACATATGAACTCATGACATGTCGTCACAGACGAACATATGAACACATGACGTGTCGTCATAGACGAACATATGAACTCATGACATGTCGTCACAGACGAACATATGAACACATGACGTGTCGTTACAGACGAACATATGAACACATGACGTGTCGTCACAGACGAACATATGAACACATGACGTGTCGTCACAGACGAACATATGAACACATGACATGTCGTCACAGACGAACATATGAACACATGACATGTCGTCACAGACGAACATATGAACACATGACGTGTCGTCACAGACGAACATATGAACACATGACGTGTCGTCACAGACGAACATATGAACACATGACGTGTCGTCACAGACGAACATATGAACACATGACGTGTCGTCACAGACGAACATATGAACACATGACATGTCGTCACAGACGAACATATGAACACATGACGTGTCGTCACAGACGAACATATGAACTCATGACGTGTCGTCACAGACGAACATATGAACACATGACGTGTCGTCACAGACGAACATATGAACTCATGACATGTCGTCACAGACGAACATATGAACACATGACGTGTCGTCATAGACGAACATATGAACTCATGACATGTCGTCACAGACGAACATATGAACACATGACGTGTCGTTACAGACGAACATATGAACACATGACATGTCGTCACAGACGAACATATGAACACATGACATGTCGTCACAGACGAACATATGAACACATGACGTGTCGTCACAGACGAACATATGAACACATGACATGTCGTCACACACGAACATATGAACACATGACGTGTCGTCACAGACGAACATATGAACACATGACATGTCGTCACAGACGAACATATAAACACATGACGTGTCGTCACAGACGAACATATGAACTCATGACATGTCGTCACAGACGAACATATGAACACATGACGTGTCGTCACAGACGAACATATGAACTCATGACATGTCGTCACAGACGAACATATGAACACATGACGTGTCGTCACAGACGAACATATTTACACATGACGTGTCGTCACAGACGAACATATGAACACATGACGTGTCGTCACAGACGAACATATGAACACATGACGTGTCGTCACAGACGAACATATGAACTCATGACGTGTCGTCACAGACGAACATATGAACACATGACGTGTCGTCACAGACGAACATATGAACACATGACGTGTCGTCACAGACGAACATATGAACACATGACGTGTCGTCACAGACGAACATATGAACTCATGACATGTCGTCACAGACGAACATATGAACACATGACGTGTCGTCACAGACGAACATATGAACACATGACATGTCGTCACAGACGAACATATGAACTCATGACGTGTCGTCACAGACGAACATATGAACTCATGACGTGTCGTCACAGACGAACATATGAACTCATGACATGTCGTCACAGACGAACATATGAACACATGACGTGTCGTCACAGACGAACATATGAACACATGACGTGTCGTCACAGACGAACATATGAACACATGACGTGTCGTCACAGACGAACATATGAACACATGACGTGTCGTCACAGACGAACATATGAACACATGACGTGTCGTCACAGACGAACATATGAACACATGACGTGTCGTCACAGACGAACATATGAACACATGACGTGTCGTCACAGACGAACATATGAACACATGACATGTCGTCACAGACGAAGATATGAACACATGACATGTCGTCACAGACGAACATATTTACACATGACGTGTCGTCACAGACGAACATATGAACACATGACGTGTCGTCACAGACGAACATATGAACACATGACGTGTCGTCACAGACGAACATATGAACTCATGACATGTCGTCACAGACGAACATATGAACACATGACGTGTCGTCACAGACGAACATATTTACACATGACGTGTCGTCACAGACGAACATATGAACACATGACGTGTCGTCACAGACGAACATATGAACACATGACGTGTCGTCACAGACGAACATATGAACTCATGACGTGTCGTCACAGACGAACATATGAACACATGACGTGTCGTCACAGACGAACATATGAACACATGACGTGTCGTCACAGACGAACATATGAACACATGACGTGTCGTCACAGACGAACATATGAACACATGACGTGTCGTCACAGACGAACATATGAACACATGACGTGTCGTCACAGACGAACATATGAACACATGACGTGTCGTCACAGACGAACATATGAACACATGACATGTCGTCACAGACGAAGATATGAACACATGACATGTCGTCACAGACGAACATATGAACACATGACATGTCGTCACAGACGAACATATGAACACATGACGTGTCGTCACAGACGAACATATGAACACATGACATGTCGTCACAGACGAACATATGAACACATGACATGTCGTCACAGACGAACATATGAACACATGACGTGTCGTCACAGACGAACATATGAACACATGACGTGTCGTCACAGACGAACATATGAACACATGACATGTCGTCACAGACGAACATATGAACACATGACGTGTCGTCACAGACGAACATATGAACACATGACGTGTCGTCACAGACGAACATATGAACACATGACATGTCGTCACAGACGAACATATGAACACATGACGTGTCGTCACAGACGAACATATGAACTCATGACATGTCGTCACGGACGAACATATGAACACATGACGTGTCGTCACAGACGAACATATGAACACATGACATGTCGTCACAGACGAACATATGAACACATGACGTGTCGTCACAGACGAACATATGAACACATGACATGTCGTCACAGACGAACATATGAACACATGACATGTCGTCACAGACGAACATATGAACACATGACGTGTCGTCACAGACGAACATATGAACACATGACGTGTCGTCACAGACGAACATATGAACACATGACATGTCGTCACAGACGAACATATAAACACATGACGTGTCGTCACAGACGAACATATGAACACATGACGTGTCGTCACAGACGAACATATGAACACATGACGTGTCGTCACAGACGAACATATGAACACATGACATGTCGTCACAGACGAAGATATGAACACATGACATGTCGTCACAGACGAACATATGAACACATGACATGTCGTAACAGACGAACATATGAACACATGACGTGTCGTCACAGACGAACATATGAACACATGACATGTCGTCACAGACGAACATATGAACACATGACATGTCGTCACAGACGAACATATGAACACATGACGTGTCGTCACAGACGAACATATGAACACATGACGTGTCGTCACAGACGAACATATGAACACATGACGTGTCGTCACAGACGAACATATGAACACATGACGTGTCGTCACAGACGAACATATGAACACATGACGTGTCGTCACAGACGAACATATGAACACATGACATGTCGTCACAGACGAACATATGAACACATGACGTGTCGTCACAGACGAACATATGAACTCATGACATGTCGTCACAGACGAACATATGAACACATGACGTGTCGTCACAGACGAACATATGAACTCATGACATGTCGTCACAGACGAACATATGAACACATGACGTGTCGTCATAGACGAACATATGAACTCATGACATGTCGTCACAGACGAACATATGAACACATGACGTGTCGTTACAGACGAACATATGAACACATGACATGTCGTCACAGACGAACATATGAACACATGACATGTCGTCACAGACGAACATATGAACACATGACGTGTCGTCACAGACGAACATATGAACACATGACGTGTCGTCACAGACGAACATATGAACACATGACATGTCGTCACAGACGAACATATGAACACATGACGTGTCGTCACAGACGAACATATGAACACATGACGTGTCGTCACAGACGAACTTATGAACACATGACATGTCGTCACAGACGAACATATGAACACATGACGTGTCGTCACAGACGAACATATGAACTCATGACATGTCGTCACAGACGAACATATGAACACATGACGTGTCGTCACAGACGAACATATGAACACATGACATGTCGTCACAGACGAACATATGAACACATGACGTGTCGTCACAGACGAACATATGAACACATGACGTGTCGTCACAGACGAACATATGAACACATGACGTGTCGTCACAGACGAACATATGAACACATGACGTGTCGTCACAGACGAACATATGAACACATGACATGTCGTCACAGACGAACATATGAACACATGACGTGTCGTCACAGACGAACATATGAACACATGACGTGTCGTCACAGACGAACATATGAACACATGACATGTCGTCACAGACGAACATATGAACACATGACGTGTCGTCACAGACGAACATATGAACACATGACGTGTCGTCACAGACGAACATATGAACACATGACATGTCGTCACAGACGAACATATGAACACATGACGTGTCGTCACAGACGAACATATGAACTCATGACATGTCGTCACAGACGAACATATGAACACATGACGTGTCGTCACAGACGAACATATGAACACATGACGTGTCGTCACAGACGAACATATGAACACATGACGTGTCGTCACAGACGAACATATGAACACATGACGTGTCGTCACAGACGAACATATGAACACATGACGTGTCGTCACAGACGAACATATGAACACATGACGTGTCGTCACAGACGAACATATGAACACATGACTTGTCGTCACAGACGAACATATGAACACATGACGTGTCGTCACAGACGAACATATGAACACATGACATGTCGTCACAGACGAACATATGAACACATGACATGTCGTCACAGACGAACATATGAACACATGACGTGTCGTCACAGACGAACATATGAACACATGACGTGTCGTCACAGACGAACATATGAACACATGACGTGTCGTCACAGACGAACATATGAACACATGACGTGTCGTCACAGACGAACATATGAACACATGACATGTCGTCACAGACGAACATATGAACACATGACGTGTCGTCACAGACGAACATATGAACACATGACGTGTCGTCACAGACGAACATATGAACACTAGACATGTCGTCACAGACGAACATATGAACACATGACGTGTCGTCACAGACGAACATATGAACTCATGACATGTCGTCACAGACGAACATATGAACACATGACGTGTCGTCACAGACGAACATATGAACACATGACGTGTCGTCACAGACGAACATATGAACACATGACGTGTCGTCACAGACGAACATATGAACACATGACGTGTCGTCACAGACGAACATATGAACACATGACGTGTCGTCACAGACGAACATATGAACACATGACGTGTCGTCACAGACGAACATATGAACACATGACGTGTCGTCACAGACGAACATATGAACACATGACATGTCGTCACAGACGAACATATGAACACATGACGTGTCGTCACAGACGAACATATGAACACATGACGTGTCGTCACAGACGAACATATGAACACATGACGTGTCGTCACAGACGAACATATGAACACATGACGTGTCGTCACAGACGAACATATGAACTCATGACATGTCGTCACAGACGAACATATGAACACATGACATGTCGTCACAGACGAACATATGAACACATGACGTGTCGTCACAGACGAACATATGAACACATGACGTGTCGTCACAGACGAACATATGAACACATGACGTGTCGTCACAGATGAACATATGAACTCATGACGTGTCGTCACAGACGAACATATGAACACATGACGTGTCGTCACAGACGAACATATGAACACATGACGTGTCGTCACAGACGAACATATGAACACATGACGTGTCGTCACAGACGAACATATGAACACATGACGTGTCGTCACAGACGAACATATGAACACATGACGTGTCGTCACAGACGAACATATGAACACATGACGTGTCGTCACAGACGAACATATGAACACATGACGTGTCGTCACAGACGAACATATGAACACATGACGTGTCGTCACAGACGAACATATGAACACATGACATGTCGTCACAGACGAACATATGAACACATGACATGTCGTCACAGACGAATATATGAACACATGACGTGTCGTCACAGACGAACATATGAACACATGACATGTCGTCACAGACGAACATATGAACACATGACATGTCGTCACAGACGAACATATGAACACATGACGTGTCGTCACAGACGAACATATGAACACATGACGTGTCGTCACAGACGAACATATGAACACATGACATGTCGTCACAGACGAACATATGAACACATGACGTGTCGTCACAGACGAACATATGAACACATGACATGTCGTCACAGACGAACATATGAACACATGACGTGTCGTCACAGACGAACATATGAACTCATGACATGTCGTCACAGACGAACATATGAACACATGACGTGTCGTCACAGACGAACATATGAACACATGACGTATCGTCACAGACGAACATATGAACTCATGACATGTCGTCACAGACGAACATATGAACACATGACGTGTCGTTACAGACGAACATATGAACACATGACGTATCGTCACAGACGAACATATGAACACATGACATGTCGTCACAGACGAACATATGAACTCATGACATGTCGTTACAGACGAACATATGAACACATGACGTGTCGTCACAGACGAACATATGAACACATGACGTGTCGTCACAGACGAACATATGAACACATGACGTGTCGTCACAGACGAACATATGAACTCATGACATGTCGTCACAGACGAACATATGAACACATGACGTGTCCTCACAGACGAACATATGAACACATGACGTGTCGTCACAGACGAACATATGAACTCATGACAGGTCGTCACAGACGAACATATGAACACATGACGTGTCCTCACAGACGAACATATGAACACATGACGTGTCGTCACAGACGAACATATGAACACATGACGTGTCGTCACAGACGAACATATGAACTCATGACATGTCGTCACAGACGAACATATGAACAAATGACGTGTCGTTACAGACGAACATATGAACACATGACGTGTCGTCACAGACGAACATATGAACACATGACATGTCGTCACAGACGAACATATGAACTCATGACGTGTCGTTACAGACGAACATATGAACACATGACGTGTCGTCACAGACGAACATATGAACACATGACGTGCCGTCACAGACGAACATATGAACACATGACATGTCGTCACAGACGAACATATGAACACATGACATGTCGTCACAGACGAACATATGAACACATGACGTGTCGTCACAGACGAACATATGAACACATGACGTGTCGTCACAGACGAACATATGAACACATGACATGTCGTCACAGACGAACATATGAACACATGACGTGTCGTCACAGACGAACATATGAACACATGACGTGTCGTCACAGACGAACATATGAACACATGACATGTCGTCACAGACGAACATATGAACACATGACGTGTCGTCACAGACGAACATATGAACTCATGACATGTCGTCACAGACGAACATATGAACACATGACGTGTCGTCACAGACGAACATATGAACTCATGACATGTCGTCACAGACGAACATATGAACACATGACGTGTCGTTACAGACGAACATATGAACACATGACGTGTCGTCACAGACGAACATATGAACACATGACATGTCGTCACAGACGAACATATGAACTCATGACATGTCGTCACAGACGAACATATGAACACATGACGTGTCGTCACAGACGAACATATGAACACATGACGTGTCGTCACAGACGAACATATGAACACATGACATGTCGTCACAGACGAACATATGAACACATGACGTGTCGTCACAGACGAACATATGAACACATGACATGTCGTCACAGACGAACATATGAACACATGACGTGTCGTCACAGACGAACATATGAACTCATGACATGTCGTCACAGACGAACATATGAACACATGACGTGTCGTCACAGACGAACATATGAACACATGACGTATCGTCACAGACGAACATATGAACTCATGACATGTCGTCACAGACGAACATATGAACACATGACGTGTCGTTACAGACGAACATATGAACACATGACGTATCGTCACAGACGAACATATGAACACATGACATGTCGTCACAGACGAACATATGAACTCATGACATGTCGTTACAGACGAACATATGAACACATGACGTGTCGTCACAGACGAACATATGAACACATGACGTGTCGTCACAGACGAACATATGAACACATGACGTGTCGTCACAGACGAACATATGAACTCATGACATGTCGTCACAGACGAACATATGAACACATGACGTGTCCTCACAGACGAACATATGAACACATGACGTGTCGTCACAGACGAACATATGAACTCATGACAGGTCGTCACAGACGAACATATGAACACATGACGTGTCCTCACAGACGAACATATGAACACATGACGTGTCGTCACAGACGAACATATGAACACATGACGTGTCGTCACAGACGAACATATGAACTCATGACATGTCGTCACAGACGAACATATGAACAAATGACGTGTCGTTACAGACGAACATATGAACACATGACGTGTCGTCACAGACGAACATATGAACACATGACATGTCGTCACAGACGAACATATGAACTCATGACGTGTCGTTACAGACGAACATATGAACACATGACGTGTCGTCACAGACGAACATATGAACACATGACGTGCCGTCACAGACGAACATATGAACACATGACATGTCGTCACAGACGAACATATGAACACATGACATGTCGTCACAGACGAACATATGAACACATGACGTGTCGTCACAGACGAACATATGAACACATGACGTGTCGTCACAGACGAACATATGAACACATGACATGTCGTCACAGACGAACATATGAACACATGACGTGTCGTCACAGACGAACATATGAACACATGACGTGTCGTCACAGACGAACATATGAACACATGACATGTCGTCACAGACGAACATATGAACACATGACGTGTCGTCACAGACGAACATATGAACTCATGACATGTCGTCACAGACGAACATATGAACACATGACGTGTCGTCACAGACGAACATATGAACTCATGACATGTCGTCACAGACGAACATATGAACACATGACGTGTCGTTACAGACGAACATATGAACACATGACGTGTCGTCACAGACGAACATATGAACACATGACATGTCGTCACAGACGAACATATGAACTCATGACATGTCGTCACAGACGAACATATGAACACATGACGTGTCGTCACAGACGAACATATGAACACATGACATGTCGTCACAGACGAACATATGAACACATGACGTGTCGTCACAGACGAACATATGAACTCATGACATGTCGTCACAGACGAACATATGAACACATGACGTGTCCTCACAGACGAACATATGAACACATGACGTGTCGTCACAGACGAACATATGAACTCATGACATGTCGTCACAGACGAACATATGAACACATGACGTGTCCTCACAGACGAACATATGAACACATGACGTGTCGTCACAGACGAACATATGAACACATGACGTGTCGTCACAGACGAACATATGAACTCATGACATGTCGTCACAGACGAACATATGAACACATGACGTGTCGTCACAGACGAACATATGAACACATGACGTGTCGTCACAGACGAACATATGAACACATGACATGTCGTCACAGACGAACATATGAACACATGACATGTCGTCACAGACGAACATATGAACTCATGACATGTCGTCACAGACGAACATATAAACACATGACGTGTCGTCACAGACGAACATATGAACTCATGACATGTCGTCACAGACGAACATATGAACACATGACGTGTCGTCACAGACGAACATATGAACTCATGACATGTCGTCACAGACGAACATATGAACACATGACGTGTCGTCACAGACGAACATATTTACACATGACGTGTCGTCACAGACGAACATATGAACACATGACGTGTCGTCACAGACGAACATATGAACACATGACGTGTCGTCACAGACGAACATATGAACTCATGACGTGTCGTCACAGACGAACATATGAACACATGACGTGTCGTCACAGACGAACATATGAACACATGACGTGTCGTCACAGACGAACATATGAACACATGACGTGTCGTCACAGACGAACATATGAACTCATGACATGTCGTCACAGACGAACATATGAACACATGACGTGTCGTCACAGACGAACATATGAACACATGACATGTCGTCACAGACGAACATATGAACTCATGACGTGTCGTCACAGACGAACATATGAACTCATGACGTGTCGTCACAGACGAACATATGAACTCATGACATGTCGTCACAGACGAACATATGAACACATGACGTGTCGTCACAGACGAACATATGAACACATGACGTGTCGTCACAGACGAACATATGAACACATGACGTGTCGTCACAGACGAACATATGAACACATGACGTGTCGTCACAGACGAACATATGAACACATGACGTGTCGTCACAGACGAACATATGAACACATGACGTGTCGTCACAGACGAACATATGAACACATGACGTGTCGTCACAGACGAACATATGAACACATGACATGTCGTCACAGACGAAGATATGAACACATGACATGTCGTCACAGACGAACATATGAACACATGACATGTCGTCACAGACGAACATATGAACACATGACGTGTCGTCACAGACGAACATATGAACACATGACATGTCGTCACAGACGAACATATGAACACATGACGTGTCGTCACAGACGAACATATGAACACATGACGTGTCGTCACAGACGAACATATGAACACATGACGTGTCATCACAGACGAACATATGAACACATGACGTGTCGTCACAGACGAACATATGAACACATGACATGTCGTCACAGACGAACATATGAACACATGACGTGTCGTCACAGACGAACATATGAACACATGACGTGTCGTCACAGACGAACATATGAACACATGACATGTCGTCACAGACGAACATATGAACACATGACGTGTCGTCACAGACGAACATATGAACTCATGACATGTCGTCACAGACGAACATATGAACACATGACGTGTCGTCACAGACGAACATATGAACACATGACATGTCGTCACAGACGAACATATGAACACATGACGTGTCGTCACAGACGAACATATGAACACATGACGTGTCGTCACAGACGAACATATGAACACATGACGTGTCGTCACAGACGAACATTTGAACACATGACATGTCGTCACAGACGAAGATATGAACACATGACATGTCGTCACAGACGAACATATGAACACATGACATGTCGTCACAGACGAACATATGAACACATGACGTGTCGTCACAGACGAACATATGAACACATGACATGTCGTCACAGACGAACATATGAACACATGACGTGTCGTCACAGACGAACATATGAACACATGACATGTCGTCACAGACGAACATATGAACACATGACGTGTCGTCACAGACGAACATATGAACTCATGACATGTCGTCACAGACGAACATATGAACACATGACGTGTCGTCACAGACGAACATATGAACTCATGACATGTCGTCACAGACGAACATATGAACACATGACGTGTCGTCATAGACGAACATATGAACTCATGACATGTCGTCACAGACGAACATATGAACACATGACGTGTCGTCACAGACGAACATATGAACACATGACGTGTCGTCACAGACGAACATATGAACACATGACATGTCGTCACAGACGAACATATGAACACATGCCGTGTCGTCACAGACGAACATATGAACTCATGACATGTCGTCACAGACGAACATATGAACACATGACGTGTCGTCACAGACGAACATATGAACACATGACATGTCGTCACAGACGAACATATGAACACATGACGTGTCGTCACAGACGAACATATGAACACATGACGTGTCGTCACAGACGAACATATGAACACATGACGTGTCGTCACAGACGAACATATGAACACATGACATGTCGTCACAGACGAAGATATGAACACATGACATGTCGTCACAGACGAACATATGAACACATGACATGTCGTCACAGACGAACATATGAACACATGACGTGTCGTCACAGACGAACATATGAACACATGACATGTCGTCACAGACGAACATATGAACACATGACATGTCGTCACAGACGAACATATGAACACATGACGTGTCGTCACAGACGAACATATGAACACATGACGTGTCGTCACAGACGAACATATGAACACATGACGTGTCGTCACAGACGAACATATGAACACATGACGTGTCGTCACAGACGAACATATGAACACATGACGTGTCGTCACAGACGAACATATGAACACATGACATGTCGTCACAGACGAACATATGAACACATGACGTGTCGTCACAGACGAACATATGAACTCATGACATGTCGTCACAGACGAACATATGAACACATGACGTGTCGTCACAGACGAACATATGAACTCATGACATGTCGTCACAGACGAACATATGAACACATGACGTGTCGTCATAGACGAACATATGAACTCATGACATGTCGTCACAGACGAACATATGAACACATGACGTGTCGTTACAGACGAACATATGAACACATGACATGTCGTCACAGACGAACATATGAACACATGACATGTCGTCACAGACGAACATATGAACACATGACGTGTCGTCACAGACGAACATATGAACACATGACGTGTCGTCACAGACGAACATATGAACACATGACGTGTCGTCACAGACGAACATATGAACACATGACGTGTCGTCACAGACGAACATATGAACACATGACGTGTCGTCACAGACGAACATATGAACACATGACATGTCGTCACAGACGAACATATGAACACATGACGTGTCGTCACAGACGAACATATGAACACATGACGTGTCGTCACAGACGAACATATGAACACATGACGTGTCGTCACAGACGAACATATGAACACATGACGTGTCGTCACAGACGAACATATGAACACATGACGTGTCGTCACAGACGAACATATGAACACATGACGTGTCGTCACAGACGAACATATGAACACATGACGTGTCGTCACAGACGAACATATGAACACATGACGTGTCGTCACAGACGAACATATGAACACATGACGTGTCGTCACAGACGAACATATGAACACATGACATGTCGTCACAGACGAACATATGAACACATGACATGTCGTCACAGACGAACATATGAACACATGACGTGTCGTCACAGACGAACATATGAACACATGACATGTCGTCACAGACGAACATATGAACACATGACATGTCGTCACAGACGAACATATGAACACATGACGTGTCGTCACAGACGAACATATGAACACATGACGTGTCGTCACAGACGAACATATGAACACATGACATGTCGTCACAGACGAACATATGAACACATGACGTGTCGTCACAGACGAACATATGAACACATGACGTGTCGTTACAGACGAACATATGAACACATGACGTATCGTCACAGACGAACATATGAACACATGACATGTCGTCACAGACGAACATATGAACTCATGACATGTCGTCACAGACGAACATATGAACACCTGACGTGTCGTCACAGACGAACATATGAACACATGACGTGTCGTCACAGACGAACATATGAACACATGACGTGTCGTCACAGACGAACATATGAACTCATGACATGTCGTCACAGACGAACATATGAACACATGACGTGTCGTCACAGACGAACATATGAACTCATGACATGTCGTCACAGACGAACATATGAACACATGACGTGTCCTCACAGACGAACATATGAACACATGACGTGTCGTCACAGACGAACATATGAACACATGACGTGTCGTCACAGACGAACATATGAACTCATGACGTGTCGTCACAGACGAACATATGAACACATGACGTGTCGTTACAGACGAACATATGAACACATGACGTGTCGTCACAGACGAACATATGAACACATGACATGTCGTCACAGACGAACATATGAACTCATGACGTGTCGTTACAGACGAACATATGAACACATGACGTGTCGTCACAGACGAACATATGAACACATGACGTGTCGTCACAGACGAACATATGAACACATGACATGTCGTCACAGACGAACATATGAACACATGACATGTCGTCACAGACGAACGTATGAACACATGACGTGTCGTCACAGACGAACATATGAACACATGACGTGTCGTCACAGACGAACATATGAACACATGACATGTCGTCACAGACGAACATATGAACACATGACGTGTCGTCACAGACGAACATATGAACACATGACGTGTCGTCACAGACGAACATATGAACACATGACATGTCGTCACAGACGAACATATGAACACATGACGTGTCGTCACAGACGAACATATGAACTCATGACGTGTCGTCACAGACGAACATATGAACACATGACGTGTCGTCACAGACGAACATATGAACTCATGACATGTCGTCACAGACGAACATATGAACACATGACGTGTCGTTACAGACGAACATATGAACACATGACGTGTCGTCACAGACGAACATATGAACACATGACATGTCGTCACAGACGAACATATGAACTCATGACGTGTCGTCACAGACGAACATATGAACACATGACGTGTCGTCACAGACGAACATATGAACACATGACATGTCGTCACAGACGAACATATGAACACATGACGTGTCGTCACAGACGAACATATGAACTCATGACATGTCGTCACAGACGAACATATGAACACATGACGTGTCCTCACAGACGAACATATGAACACATGACGTGTCGTCACAGACGAACATATGAACTCATGACTTGTCGTCACAGACGAACATATGAACACATGACGTGTCCTCACAGACGAACATATGAACACATGACGTGTCGTCACAGACGAACATATGAACACATGACGTGTCGTCACAGACGAACATATGAACTCATGACATGTCGTCACAGACGAACATATGAACACATGACGTGTCGTCACAGACGAACATATGAACACATGACATGTCGTCACAGACGAACATATGAACACATGACGTGTCGTCACAGACGAACATATGAACACATGACGTGTCGTCACAGACGAACATATGAACACATGACATGTCGTCACAGACGAACATATGAACACATGACGTGTCGTCACAGACGAACATATGAACTCATGACATGTCGTCACAGACGAACATATGAACACATGACGTGTCGTCACAGACGAACATATGAACTAGTGACATGTCGTCACAGACGAACATATGAACACATGACGTGTCGTCATAGACGAACATATGAACTCATGACATGTCGTCACAGACGAACATATGAACACATGACGTGTCGTTACAGACGAACATATGAACACATGACGTGTCGTCACAGACGAACATATGAACACATGACGTGTCGTCACAGACGAACATATGAACACATGACATGTCGTCACAGACGAACATATGAACACATGACGTGTCGTCACAGACGAACATATGAACACATGACGTGTCGTCACAGACGAACATATGAACACATGACGTGTCGTCACAGACGAACATATGAACACATGACATGTCGTCACAGACGAACATATGAACACATGACGTGTCGTCACAGACGAACATATGAACACATGACGTGTCGTCACAGACGAACATATGAACACATGACATGTCGTCACAGACGAACATATGAACACATGACGTGTCGTCACAGACGAACATATGAACTCATGACATGTCGTCACAGACGAACATATGAACACATGACGTGTCGTCACAGACGAACATATGAACACATGACGTATCGTCACAGACGAACATATGAACTCATGACATGTCGTCACAGACGAACATATGAACACATGACGTGTCGTTACAGACGAACATATGAACACATGACGTATCGTCACAGACGAACATATGAACACATGACATGTCGTCACAGACGAACATATGAACTCATGACATGTCGTCACAGACGAACATATGAACACATGACGTGTCGTCACAGACGAACATATGAACACATGACGTGTCGTCACAGACGAACATATGAACACATGACGTGTCGTCACAGACGAACATATGAACTCATGACATGTCGTCACAGACGAACATATGAACACATGACGTGTCCTCACAGACGAACATATGAACACATGACGTGTCGTCACAGACGAACATATGAACTCATGACATGTCGTCACAGACGAACATATGAACACATGACGTGTCCTCACAGACGAACATATGAACACATGACGTGTCGTCACAGACGAACATATGAACACATGACGTGTCGTCACAGACGAACATATGAACTCATGACATGTCGTCACAGACGAACATATGAACACATGACGTGTCGTCACAGACGAACATATGAACTCATGACATGTCGTCACAGACGAACATATGAACACATGACGTGTCCTCACAGACGAACATATGAACACATGACGTGTCGTCACAGACGAACATATGAACACATGACGTGTCGTCACAGACGAACATATGAACTCATGACATGTCGTCACAGACGAACATATGAACACATGACGTGTCGTCACAGACGAACATATGAACACATGACGTGTCGTCACAGACGAACATATGAACACATGACGTGTCGTCACAGACGAACATATGAACACATGACGTGTCGTCACAGACGAACATATGAACTCATGACGTGTCGACACAGACGAACATATGAACACATGACGTGTCGTCACAGACGAACATATGAACTCATGACGTGTCGTCACAGACGAACATATGAACACATGACATGTCGTCACAGACGAACATATGAACACATGACATGTCGTCACAGACGAACATATGAACTCATGACGTGTCGTCACAGACGAACATATGAACACATGACGTGTCGACACAGACGAACATATGAACACATGACGTGTCGTCACAGACGAACATATGAACACATGACGTGTCGTCACAGACGAACATATGAACACATGACGTGTCGTCACAGACGAACATATGAACACATGACGTGTCGTCACAGACGAACATATGAACACATGACGTGTCGACACAGACGAACATATGAACACATGACGTGTCGTCACAGACGAACATATGAACACATGACGTGTCGTCACAGACGAACATATGAACTCATGACGTGTCGTCACAGACGAACATATGAACACATGACATGTCGTCACAGACGAACATATGAACACATGACATGTCGTCACAGACGAACATATGAACACATGACGTGTCGTCACAGACGAACATATGAACTCATGACGTGTCGTCACAGACGAACATATGAACACATGACATGTCGTCACAGACGAACATATGAACACATGACATGTCGTCACAGACGAACATATGAACACATGACATGTCGTCACAGACGAACATATGAACACATGACGTGTCGTCACAGACGAACATATGAACACATGACGTGTCGTCACAGACGAACATATGAACACATGACGTGTCGTCACAGACGAACATATGAACACATGACGTGTCGTCACAGACGAACATATGAACACATGACATGTCGTCACAGACGAACATATGAACACATGACGTGTCGTCACAGACGAACATATGAACACATGACGTGTCGTCACAGACGAACATATGAACACATGACGTGTCGTCACAGACGAACGAGGCACAAACACATTCTTGTAAAGATTATCTCTGGGAATAATCTCATCCCAAAGGTCATTTGACAGCGAACGTCGCAGATCGAGTCGTGAACGGCTGAGAGAGAGAAACAGATAAAGAGAGAGAAACAGATGAAGAGAGAGAAACAGATGAAGAGAGAGAAACAGATGAAGAGCGAGAAACAGATGAAGAGCGAGAAACAGATGAAGAGCGAGAAACAGATGAAGAGAGAGAAACAGATGAAGAGAGAGAAACAGATAAAGAGAGAGAAACAGATGAAGAGAGAGAAACAGATGAAGAGCGAGAAACAGATGAAGAGAGAGAAACAGATGAAGAGAGAGAAACAGCCTCTGAGATGAAAATGTCTTTCGCGTCAGGATTGAATCGCTTCATGTCGTCTCGTCTTCGTTTACCGTCAGTCGCTCACAGATCACATCAGTGGAGGCTGTGGCTCTGTAGCCTTTTAGATTGACAAACACATTCAGAACATGAGGGATTTGTATGTTTTATTAGTTACACAGTCGTCACCTGACCTATGATGTCACACGGTCGTCACCTGACCTCTGATGTCACACGACCGTCACTTGACCTCTGATGTCACACTGTCGTCACCTGACCTATGATGTCACACGGTCGTCACCTGATCTATGATGTCACACGGTCGTCACCTGACCTATGATGTCACACGGTCGTCACCTGATCTATGATGTCACACGGTCGTCACCTGACCTATGATGTCACACGGTCGTCACCTGACCTATGATGTCACACGGTCGTCACCTGACCTATGATGTCACACGACCGTCACCTGACCTCTGATGTCACACGGTCGTCACCTGATCTCTGATGTCACACGGTCGTCACCTGACCTATGATGTCACACGGTCGTCACCTGACCTATGATGTCACACAGTCGTCACCTGACCTATGATGTCACACGGTCGTCACCTGACCTATGATGTCAAACGGTCGTCACCTGACCTCTGATGTCACACGGTCGTCACCTGACCTATGATGTCACACAGTCGTCACCTGACCTATGATGTCACACGAACGTCACCTGACCTATGATGTCACACGGTCGTCACCTGACCTATGATGTCACACAGTCGTCACCTGACCTATGATGTCACACGGTCGTCACCTGACCTATGATGTCACACGGTCGTCACCTGACCTCTGATGTCACACGGTCGTCACCTGATCTATGATGTCACACAGTCGTCACCTGATCTATGATGTCACACAGTCGTCACCTGACCTATGATGTCACACGGTCGTCACCTGACCTATGATGTCAAACGGTCGTCACCTGACCTCTGATGTCACACGGTCGTCACCTGACCTATGATGTCACACAGTCGTCACCTGACCTATGATGTCACACGAACGTCACCTGACCTATGATGTCACACGGTCGTCACCTGACCTATGATGTCACACAGTCGTCACCTGACCTATGATGTCACACGGTCGTCACCTGACCTATGATGTCACACGGTCGTCACTTGACCTCTGATGTCACACTGTCGTCACCTGACCTATGATGTCACACGGTCGTCACCTGATCTATGATGTCACACGGTCGTCACCTGACCTATGATGTCACACGGTCGTCACCTGATCTATGATGTCACACGGTCGTCACCTGACCTATGATGTCACACGGTCGTCACCTGACCTATGATGTCACACGGTCGTCACCTGACCTATGATGTCACACGACCGTCACCTGACCTCTGATGTCACACGGTCGTCACCTGATCTCTGATGTCACACGGTCGTCACCTGACCTATGATGTCACACGGTCGTCACCTGACCTATGATGTCACACAGTCGTCACCTGACCTATGATGTCACACGGTCGTCACCTGACCTATGATGTCAAACGGTCGTCACCTGACCTCTGATGTCACACGGTCGTCACCTGACCTATGATGTCACACAGTCGTCACCTGACCTATGATGTCACACGAACGTCACCTGACCTATGATGTCACACGGTCGTCACCTGACCTATGATGTCACACAGTCGTCACCTGACCTATGATGTCACACGGTCGTCACCTGACCTATGATGTCACACGGTCGTCACCTGACCTCTGATGTCACACGGTCGTCACCTGATCTATGATGTCACACAGTCGTCACCTGATCTATGATGTCACACAGTCGTCACCTGACCTATGATGTCACACGGTCGTCACCTGACCTATGATGTCAAACGGTCGTCACCTGACCTCTGATGTCACACGGTCGTCACCTGACCTATGATGTCACACAGTCGTCACCTGACCTATGATGTCACACGAACGTCACCTGACCTATGATGTCACACGGTCGTCACCTGACCTATGATGTCACACAGTCGTCACCTGACCTATGATGTCACACGGTCGTCACCTGACCTATGATGTCACACGGTCGTCACCTGACCTCTGATGTCACACGGTCGTCACCTGATCTATGATGTCACACAGTCGTCACCTGATCTATGATGTCACACAGTCGTCACCTGACCTATGATGTCACACGGTCGTCACCTGACCTATGATGTCACACGGTCGTCACCTGACCTCTGATGTCACACGGTCGTCACCTGATCTATGATGTCACACAGTCGTCACCTGATCTATGATGTCACACAGTCGTCACCTGATCTATGATGTCACACGGTCGTCACCTGACCTCTGATGTCACACGGTCGTCACCTGATCTATGATGTCACACAGTCGTCACCTGATCTATGATGTCACACAGTCGTCACCTGATCTATGATGTCACACAGTCGTCACCTGATCTATGATGTCACACGGTCGTCACCTGATCTATGATGTCACACAGTCGTCACCTGATCTATGATGTCACACGATCGTCACCTGATCTATGATGTCACACGGTCGTCACCTGACCTATGATGTCACACAGTCGTCACCTGACCTATGATGTCACACGACCGTCACCTGACCTATGATGTCACACGGTCGTCACCTGACCTATGATGTCACACGGTCGTCACCTGACCTATGATGTCACACAGTCGTCACCTGACCTATGATGTCACACGGTCGTCACCTGACCTATGATGTCACACGGTCGTCACCTGACCTCTGATGTCACACGGTCGTCACCTGATCTATGATGTCACACAGTCGTCACCTGATCTATGATGTCACACAGTCGTCACCTGACCTATGATGTCACACAGTCGTCACCTGATCTATGATGTCACACAGTCGTCACCTGACCTATGATGTCACACGGTCGTCACCTGATCTATGATGTCACACAGTCGTCACCTGACCTATGATGTCACACAGTCGTCACCTGACCTATGATGTCACACAGTCGTCACCTGATCTATGATGTCACACAGTCGTCACCTGATCTATGATGTCACACAGTCGTCACCTGATCTATGATGTCACACGGTCGTCACCTGACCTATGATGTCACACAGTCGTCACCTGATCTATGATGTCACACGGTCGTCACCTGATCTATGATGTCACACAGTCGTCACCTGATCTATGATGTCACACGGTCGTCACCTGACCTATGATGTCACACGGTCGTCACCTGATCTATGATGTCACACGGTCGTCACCTGACCTATGATGTCACACGGTCGTCACCTGACCTATGATGTCACACGGTCGTCACCTGATCTATGATGTCACACGGTCGTCACCTGACCTATGATGTCACACGGTCGTCACCTGATCAATGATGTTACACGGTCGTCACCTGATCTATGATGTCACACGGTCGTCACCTGACCTCTGATGTCACACGGTCGTCACCTGATCTATGATGTCACGCGGTCGTCACCTGATCTATGATGTCACACGGTCGTCACCTGATCTATGATGTCACACGGTCGTCACCTGACCTCTGATGTCACACGGTCGTCACCTGATCAATGATGTTACACGGTCGTCACCTGATCTATGATGTCACACGGTCGTCACCTGACCTCTGATGTCACACGGTCGTCACCTGATCTATGATGTCACGCGGTCGTCACCTGATCTATGATGTCACACGGTCGTCACCTGACCTATGATGTCACACGGTCGTCACCTGATCTATGATGTCACACGGTCATCACCTGACCTATGATGTCACACGGTCGTCACCTGACCTATGATGTCACACGGTCGTCACCTGACCTCTGATGTCACACGGTCGTCACCTGATCTATGATGTCACACGGTCGTCACCTGACCTATGATGTCACACGGTCGTCACCTGATCTATGATGTCACACGGTCGTCACCTGACCTATGATGTCACACGACCGTCACCTGACCTCTGATGTCACACGACCGTCACCTGACCTATGATGTCACACGACCGTCACCTGACCTCTGATGTCACACGACCGTCACCTGACCTATGATGTCACACGACCGTCACCTGACCTCTGATGTCACACGGTCGTCACCTGATCTATGATGTCACACAGTCGTCACCTGATCTATGATGTCACACGGTCGTCACCTGATCTATGATGTCACACAGTCGTCACCTGATCTATGATGTCACACGGTCGTCACCTGATCTATGATGTCACACGGTCGTCACCTGATCTATGATGTCACACGGTCGTCACCTGATCTATGATGTCACACAGTCGTCACCTGATCTATGATGTCACACGGTCGTCACCTGATCTATGATGTCACACAGTCGTCACCTGATCTATGATGTCACACGGTCGTCACCTGATCTATGATGTCACACAGTCGTCACCTGATCTATGATGTCACACAGTCGTCACCTGATCTATGATGTCACACGGTCGTCACCTGATCTATGATGTCACACGGTCGTCACCTGACCTCTGATGTCACACGGTCGTCACCTGATCTATGATGTCACACGGTCGTCACCTGACCTATGATGTCACACGGTCGTCACCTGATCTATGATGTCACACGGTCGTCACCTGACCTATGATGTCACACGACCGTCACCTGACCTATGATGTCACACGGTCGTCACCTGATCTATGATGTCACACGACCGTCACCTGATCTATGATGTCACACGGTCGTCACCTGACCTATGATGTCACACGACCTTCACCTGACCTATGATGTCACACGGTCGTCACCTGACCTATGATGTCACACGACCTTCACCTGACCTATGATGTCACACGGTCGTCACCTGACCTATGATGTCACACGACCGTCACCTGATCTATGATGTCACACGGTCGTCACCTGACCTATGATGTCACACGACCTTCACCTGACCTATGATGTCACACGGTCGTCACCTGATCTATGATGTCACACGGTCGTCACCTGACCTATGATGTCACACGGTCGTCACCTGACCTATGATGTCACACGACCGTCACCTGACCTATGATGTCACACGACCGTCACCTGATCTATGATGTCACACGACCGTCACCTGATCTATGATGTCACACAGTCGTCACCTGACCTATGATGTCACACAGTCGTCACCTGATCTATGATGTCACACAGTCGTCACCTGATCTATGATGTCACACGGTCGTCACCTGATCTATGATGTCACACAGTCGTCACCTGATCTATGATGTCACACGGTCGTCACCTGACCTATGATGTCACACAGTCGTCACCTGATCTATGATGTCACACAGTCGTCACCTGATCTATGATGTCACACGGTCGTCACCTGACCTATGATGTCACACGGTCGTCACCTGATCTATGATGTCACACAGTCGTCACCTGATCTATGATGTCACACAGTCTTCACCTGACCTCTGATGTCACACGGTCGTCACCTGACCTATGATGTCACACAGTCTTCACCTGACCTCTGATGTCACACGGTCGTCACCTGACCTATGATGTCACACGGTCGTCACCTGACCTATGATGTCACACGGTCGTCACCTGACCTCTGATGTCACACGGTCGTCACCTGACCTATGATGTCACACGGTCGTCACCTGACCTATGATGTCACACGGTCGTCACCTGATCTATGATGTCACACAGTCGTCACCTGATCTATGATGTCACACGGTCGTCACCTGATCTATGATGTCACACAGTCGTCACCTGATCTATGATGTCACACGGTCGTCACCTGACCTCTGATGTCACACGGTCGTCACCTGACCTATGATGTCACACGGTCGTCACCTGACCTATGATGTCACACGGTCGTCACCTGACCTCTGATGTCACACGGTCGTCACCTGACCTCTGATGTCACACGGTCGTCACCTGATCTATGATGTCACACGGTCGTCACCTGATCTATGATGTCACACAGTCGTCACCTGATCTATGATGTCACACGGTCGTCACCTGATCTATGATGTCACACAGTCGTCACCTGATCTATGATGTCACACGGTCGTCACCTGATCTATGATGTCACACGGTCGTCACCTGATCTATGATGTCACACGGTCGTCACCTGATCTATGATGTCACACAGTCGTCACCTGATCTATGATGTCACACAGTCGTCACCTGACCTATGATGTCACACGGTCGTCACCTGACCTATGATGTCACACGGTCGTCACCTGACCTCTGATGTCACACGGTCGTCACCTGACCTATGATGTCACACGGTCGTCACCTGATCTATGATAAAACACGGTCGTCACCTGACCTATGATGTCACACGGTCGTCACCTGACCTATGATGTCACACGGTCGTCACCTGATCTATGATGTCACACGGTCGTCACCTGACCTATGATGTCACACGGTCGTCACCTGATCTATGATGTCACACGGTCGTCACCTGACCTCTGATGTCACACGGTCGTCACCTGATCTATGATGTCACACGGTCGTCACCTGATCTATGATGTCACACGGTCGTCACCTGACCTCTGATGTCACACGGTCGTCACCTGACCTATGATGTCACACGGTCGTCACCTGACCTATGATGTCACACGGTCGTCACCTGATCTATGATGTCACACGGTCGTCACCTGACCTATGATGTCACACGACCGTCACCTGACCTATGATGTCACACGGTCGTCACCTGACCTATGATGTCACACGGTCGTCACCTGACCTATGATGTCACACGGTCGTCACCTGATCTATGATGTCACACGGTCGTCACCTGACCTATGATGTCACACGGTCGTCACCTGACCTATGATGTCACACGACCGTCACCTGACCTATGATGTCACACGACCGTCACCTGATCTATGATGTCACACGGTCGTCACCTGATCTATGATGTCACACGGTCGTCACCTGACCTATGATGTCACACGGTCGTCACCTGACCTATGATGTCACACGGTCGT
>NC_141820.1:2814671-2849671 GCF_982586985.1 Callionymus lyra | reverse complement strand
GATCAGTTCGAAGACATTTATCGATCAGTTCGAAGACATTTATCGATCAGTTCGAAGACGTTTATCGATCAGTTCGAAGACATTTATCGATCAGTTCGAAGACGTTTATCGATCAGTTCGAAGACGTTTATCGATCAGTTCGAAGACGTTTATCGATCAGTTCGAAGACGTATATCGATCAGTTCGAAGACATTTATCGATCAGTTCGAAGACGTTTATCGATCAGTTCGAAGACGTATATCGATCAGTTCGAAGACATTTATCGATCAGTTCGAAGACGTTTATTGTTCAGTTCGAAGACGTTTATCGATCAGTTCGAAGACATTTATCGATCAGTTCGAAGACGTTTATTGTTCAGTTCGAAGACGTTTATCGATCAGTTCGAAGACATTTATCGATCAGTTCGAAGACGTTTATCGATCAGTTCGAAGACATTTATCGATCAGTTCGAAGACGTTTATCGATCAGTTCGAAGACATTTATCGATCAGTTCGAAGACGTTTATCGATCAGTTCGAAGACATTTATCGATCAGTTCGAAGACATTTATCGATCAGTTCGAAGACGTTTATCGATCAGTTCGAAGACATTTATCGATCAGTTCGAAGACGTTTATCGATCAGTTCGAAGACATTTATCGATCAGTTCGAAGACATTTATCGATCAGTTCGAAGACGTTTATCGATCAGTTCGAAGACATTTATCGATCAGTTCGAAGACGTTTATCGATCAGTTCGAAGACGTTTATCGATCAGTTCGAAGACGTATATCGATCAGTTCGAAGACATTTATCGATCAGTTCGAAGACGTTTATCGATCAGTTCGAAGACGTATATCGATCAGTTCGAAGACATTTATCGATCAGTTCGAAGACGTTTATTGTTCAGTTCGAAGACGTTTATCGATCAGTTCGAAGACATTTATCGATCAGTTCGAAGACGTTTATTGTTCAGTTCGAAGACGTTTATCGATCAGTTCGAAGACATTTATCGATCAGTTCGAAGACGTTTATCGATCAGTTCGAAGACATTTATCGATCAGTTCGAAGACGTTTATCGATCAGTTCGAAGACGTTTATCGATCAGTTCGAAGACATTTATCGATCAGTTCGAAGACATTTATCGATCAGTTCGAAGACGTTTATCGATCAGTTCGAAGACATTTATCGATCAGTTCGAAGACGTTTATCGATCAGTTCGAAGACGTTTATCGATCAGTTCGAAGACGTTTATCGATCAGTTCGAAGACGTTTATTGATCAGTTCGAAGACGTTTATCGATCAGTTCGAAGACATTTATCGATCAGTTCGAAGACGTTTATCGATCAGTTCGAAGACGTTTATCGATCAGTTCGAAGACGTATATCGATCAGTTCGAAGACATTTATCGATCAGTTCGAAGACGTTTATCGATCAGTTCGAAGACGTATATCGATCAGTTCGAAGACATTTATCGATCAGTTCGAAGACGTTTATTGTTCAGTTCGAAGACGTTTATCGATCAGTTCGAAGACATTTATCGATCAGTTCGAAGACGTTTATTGTTCAGTTCGAAGACGTTTATCGATCAGTTCGAAGACATTTATCGATCAGTTCGAAGACGTTTATCGATCAGTTCGAAGACATTTATCGATCAGTTCGAAGACGTTTATCGATCAGTTCGAAGACATTTATCGATCAGTTCGAAGACGTTTATCGATCAGTTCGAAGACATTTATCGATCAGTTCGAAGACATTTATCGATCAGTTCGAAGACGTTTATCGATCAGTTCGAAGACATTTATCGATCAGTTCGAAGACGTTTATCGATCAGTTCGAAGACATTTATCGATCAGTTCGAAGACATTTATCGATCAGTTCGAAGACGTTTATCGATCAGTTCGAAGACATTTATCGATCAGTTCGAAGACGTTTATCGATCAGTTCGAAGACGTTTATCGATCAGTTCGAAGACGTATATCGATCAGTTCGAAGACATTTATCGATCAGTTCGAAGACGTTTATCGATCAGTTCGAAGACGTATATCGATCAGTTCGAAGACATTTATCGATCAGTTCGAAGACGTTTATTGTTCAGTTCGAAGACGTTTATCGATCAGTTCGAAGACATTTATCGATCAGTTCGAAGACGTTTATTGTTCAGTTCGAAGACGTTTATCGATCAGTTCGAAGACATTTATCGATCAGTTCGAAGACGTTTATCGATCAGTTCGAAGACATTTATCGATCAGTTCGAAGACGTTTATCGATCAGTTCGAAGACGTTTATCGATCAGTTCGAAGACATTTATCGATCAGTTCGAAGACATTTATCGATCAGTTCGAAGACGTTTATCGATCAGTTCGAAGACATTTATCGATCAGTTCGAAGACGTTTATCGATCAGTTCGAAGACGTTTATCGATCAGTTCGAAGACGTTTATCGATCAGTTCGAAGACGTTTATTGATCAGTTCGAAGACGTTTATCGATCAGTTCGAAGACATTTATCGATCAGTTCGAAGACGTTTATCGATCAGTTCGAAGACGTTTATCGATCAGTTCGAAGACGTTTATCGATCAGTTCGAAGACGTTTATCGATCAGTTCGAAGACGTATATCGATCAGTTCGAAGACATTTATCGATCAGTTCGAAGACGTTTATCGTTCAGTTCGAAGACGTTTATCGATCAGTTCGAAGACGTTTATCGATCAGTTCGAAGACGTTTATCGATCAGTTCGAAGACATTTATCGATCAGTTCGAAGACGTTTATCGATCAGTTCGAAGACGTTTATCGATCAGTTCGAAGACGTTTATCGATCAGTTCGAAGACATTTATCGATCAGTTCGAAGACGTTTATCGATCAGTTCGAAGACGTTTATTGATCAGTTCGAAGACATTTATCGATCAGTTCGAAGACGTTTATTGTTCAGTTCGAAGACGTTTATCGATCAGTTCGAAGACATTTATCGATCAGTTCGAAGACGTTTATCGATCAGTTCGAAGACATTTATCGATCAGTTCGAAGACGTTTATCGATCAGTTCGAAGACATTTATCGATCAGTTCGAAGACGTTTATCGATCAGTTCGAAGACATTTATCGATCAGTTCGAAGACATTTATCGATCAGTTCGAAGACGTTTATCGATCAGTTCGAAGACATTTATCGATCAGTTCGAAGACGTTTATCGATCAGTTCGAAGACGTTTATCGATCAGTTCGAAGACGTTTATCGATCAGTTCGAAGACGTATATCGATCAGTTCGAAGACATTTATCGATCAGTTCGAAGACGTTTATCGATCAGTTCGAAGACGTATATCGATCAGTTCGAAGACATTTATCGATCAGTTCGAAGACGTTTATTGTTCAGTTCGAAGACGTTTATCGATCAGTTCGAAGACATTTATCGATCAGTTCGAAGACGTTTATTGTTCAGTTCGAAGACGTTTATCGATCAGTTCGAAGACATTTATCGATCAGTTCGAAGACGTTTATCGATCAGTTCGAAGACATTTATCGATCAGTTCGAAGACGTTTATCGATCAGTTCGAAGACATTTATCGATCAGTTCGAAGACGTTTATCGATCAGTTCGAAGACATTTATCGATCAGTTCGAAGACATTTATCGATCAGTTCGAAGACGTTTATCGATCAGTTCGAAGACATTTATCGATCAGTTCGAAGACGTTTATCGATCAGTTCGAAGACATTTATCGATCAGTTCGAAGACATTTATCGATCAGTTCGAAGACGTTTATCGATCAGTTCGAAGACATTTATCGATCAGTTCGAAGACGTTTATCGATCAGTTCGAAGACGTTTATCGATCAGTTCGAAGACGTTTATCGATCAGTTCGAAGACGTATATCGATCAGTTCGAAGACATTTATCGATCAGTTCGAAGACGTTTATCGATCAGTTCGAAGACGTATATCGATCAGTTCGAAGACATTTATCGATCAGTTCGAAGACGTTTATTGTTCAGTTCGAAGACGTTTATCGATCAGTTCGAAGACATTTATCGATCAGTTCTAAGACGTTTATCGTTCAGTTCGAAGACGTTTATCGATCAGTTCGAAGACATTTATCGATCAGTTCGAAGACGTTTATCGATCAGTTCGAAGACATTTATCGATCAGTTCGAAGACGTTTATCGATCAGTTCGAAGACGTTTATCGATCAGTTCGAAGACGTTTATCGATCAGTTCGAAGACATTTATCGATCAGTTCGAAGACATTTATCGATCAGTTCGAAGACGTTTATCGATCAGTTCGAAGACATTTATCGATCAGTTCGAAGACGTTTATCGATCAGTTCGAAGACGTTTATCGATCAGTTCGAAGACGTTTATCGATCAGTTCGAAGACGTATATCGATCAGTTCGAAGACATTTATCGATCAGTTCGAAGACGTTTATTGTTCAGTTCGAAGACGTTTATCGATCAGTTCGAAGACATTTATCGATCAGTTCGAAGACGTTTATCGATCAGTTCGAAGACATTTATCGATCAGTTCGAAGACGTTTATTGTTCAGTTCGAAGACGTTTATCGATCAGTTCGAAGACATTTATCGATCAGTTCGAAGACGTTTATCGATCAGTTCGAAGACATTTATCGATCAGTTCGAAGACGTTTATCGATCAGTTCGAAGACATTTATCGATCAGTTCGAAGACATTTATCGATCAGTTCGAAGACGTTTATCGATCAGTTCGAAGACATTTATCGATCAGTTCGAAGACGTTTATCGATCAGTTCGAAGACGTTTATCGATCAGTTCGAAGACGTTTATCGATCAGTTCGAAGACATTTATCGATCAGTTCGACGACGTTTATCGATCAGTTCGAAGACATTTATCGATCAGTTCGAAGACGTTTATCGATCAGTTCGAAGACGTTTATCGTTCAGTTCGAAGACGTTTATCGATCAGTTCGAAGACATTTATCGATCAGTTCGAAGACGTTTATCGATCAGTTCGAAGACATTTATCGATCAGTTCGAAGACATTTATCGATCAGTTCGAAGACGTTTATCGATCAGTTCGAAGACGTTTATCGATCAGTTCGAAGACGTTTATCGATCAGTTCGAAGACGTTTATCGATCAGTTCGAAGACGTTTATCGATCAGTTTGAAGACATTTATCGATCAGTTCGAAGACATTTATCGATCAGTTTGAAGACATTTATCGATCACTTCGGCGACGTCAAAGCCAGTCTGTGAACGTTTGCTTTAAAGAGACAGAATCCAAAGCGAAGGTCCTGATGGAATAGACTCGGTCGTCTTGGATTCCTGATTGTGAACAGAACCTTGTTTTCAGACTCGTCTTCCACATGTGTCGTCCACTGACGGGACCGATGAAGAGGATTGATGTGTCGCAGCGACAGGTCCATTAAGCAACTTCCTCCTCTCGTCCGCCGACAGACGCGAGTCCTTCCGGGAGGTTCCCGACGTTCCAGGACCAAAAACAAAGCCACGACGGCGTCGCTCGACTCATCCGTCTTGTCGCAGCTGCTGATGTGTGTTTTTCTGCTGCTTCTGTCTTGGACACAAACATTGATCATCCTGGAGACAAACATTTTCTCTTGATCTGCACTTTAAAACTTTTGCTGCTGAAACTTCCTTCTCGTCTTGATCTATCGCTCCTCGGTTTCTGCTTCACTTGTGTCTCATACTTTAGTTCTGCACTTTTCTCCCTTGACTTTCTGTTCAAACTCCCTCAGAGGCTCCGTGTCCATCATCACCACGTTAGTGCGACACCATGTGGTCATTTTCATTAGTAGAACTTAAGGCTGCACGATATATTGAAAAAATATAGATATCGCGATATTGTCACGTGTGATATGCATCGAAAACATGTGCTAATTTATCATTTTATTAGAATAAATCAATAATTTCTTAAATACTCACTTTGATCAATCAGTGTCACGTTCTGTAAAGTTGTTAGTTTGTACTTCTATGTCTCGTTGTTGTTTACGTCTCCGTCCGTCTGTGAACTGTGCAGCTTGTTAGGCTCGGTTGCTATGGCGACGCATCTTGGTTCAGTATATACAGTGAAGTAATACTAACTTATGATCTAGTCAAACACTAGTGATCCAGTGAAGTAATACTAACTTATGATCTAGTCAAACACTAGTGATCCAGTGAAGTAATTCTAACTTGTGATCTAGTCAAACACTAGTGATCCAGTGAAGTAATACTAACTTGTGATCTAGTCAAACACTAGTGATCCAGTGAAGTAATACTAACTTGTGATCTAGTCAAACACTAGTGATCCAGTGAAGTAATACTAACTTGTGATCTAGTCAAACACTAGTGATCCAGTGAAGTAATACTAACTTGTGATCTAGTCAAACACTAGTGATCCAGTGAAGTAATACTAACTTGTGATCTAGTCAAACACTAGTGATCCAGTGAAGTAATACTAACTTGTGATCTAGTCAAACACTAGTGATCCAGTGAAGTAATACTAACTTGTGATCTAGTCAAACACTAGTGATCCAGTGAAGTAATACTAACTTATGATCTAGTCAAACACTAGTGATCCAGTGAAGTAATACTAACTTGTGATCTAGTCAAACACTAGTGATCCAGTGAAGTAATACTAACTTGTGATCTAGTCAAACACTAGTGATCCAGTGAAGTAATACTAACTTGTGATCTAGTCAAACACTAGTGATCCAGTGAAGTAATACTAACTTATGATCTAGTCAAACACTAGTGATCCAGTGAAGTAATACTAACTTATGATCTAGTCAAACACTAGTGATCCAGTGAAGTAATACTAACATATGATCTAGTCAAACACTAGTGATCCAGTGAAGTAATACTAACTTATGATCTAGTCAAACACTAGTGATCCAGTGAAGTAATACTAACTTATGATCTAGTCAAACACTAGTGATCCAGTGAAGTAATACTAACTTATGATCTAGTCAAACACTAGTGATCCAGTGAAGTAATACTAACTTATGATCTAGTCAAACACTAGTGATCCAGTGAAGTAATACTAACTTATGATCTAGTCAAACACTAGTGATCCAGTGAAGTAATACTAACTTATGATCTAGTCAAACACTAGTGATCCAGTGAAGTAATACTAACTTATGATCTAGTCAAACACTAGTGATCCAGTGAAGTAATACTAACTTATGATCTAGTCAAACACTAGTGATCCAGTGAAGTAATACTAACTTGTGATCTAGTCAAACACTAGTGATCCAGTGAAGTAATACTAACTTGTGATCTAGTCAAACACTAGTGATCCAGTGAAGTAATACTAACTTGTGATCTAGTCAAACACTAGTGATCCAGTGAAGTAATACTAACTTGTGATCTAGTCAAACACTAGTGATCCAGTGAAGTAATACTAACTTATGATCTAGTCAAACACTAGTGATCCAGTGAAGTAATACTAACTTATGATCTAGTCAAACACTAGTGATCCAGTGAAGTAATACTAACTTATGATCTAGTCAAACACTAGTGATCCAGTGAAGTAATACTAACTTGTGATCTAGTCAAACACTAGTGATCCAGTGAAGTAATACTAACTTATGATCTAGTCAAACACTAGTGATCCAGTGAAGTAATACTAACTTATGATCTAGTCAAACACTAGTGATCCAGTGAAGTAATACTAACTTATGATCTAGTCAAACACTAGTGATCCAGTGAAGTAATACTAACTTATGATCTAGTCAAACACTAGTGATCCAGTGAAGTAATACTAACTTATGATCTAGTCAAACACTAGTGATCCAGTGAAGTAATACTAACTTATGATCTAGTCAAACACTAGTGATCCAGTGAAGTAATACTAACTTATGATCTAGTCAAACACTAGTGATCCAGTGAAGTAATACTAACTTATGATCTAGTCAAACACTAGTGATCCAGTGAAGTAATACTAACTTATGATCTAGTCAAACACTAGTGATCCAGTGAAGTAATACTAACTTATGATCTAGTCAAACACTAGTGATCCAGTGAAGTAATACTAACTTATGATCTAGTCAAACACTAGTGATCCAGTGAAGTAATACTAACTTATGATCTAGTCAAACACTAGTGATCCAGTGAAGTAATACTAATTTATGATCTAGTCAAACACTAGTGATCCAGTGAAGTAATACTAACTTATGATCTAGTCAAACACTAGTGATCCAGTGAAGTAATACTAACTTATGATCTAGTCAAACACTAGTGATCCAGTGAAGTAATACTAACTTGTGATCTAGTCAAACACTAGTGATCCAGTGAAGTAATACTAACTTGTGATCTAGTCAAACACTAGTGATCCAGTGAAGTAATACTAACTTGTGATCTAGTCAAACACTAGTGATCCAGTGAAGTAATACTAACTTGTGATCTAGTCAAACACTAGTGATCCAGTGAAGTAATACTAACTTGTGATCTAGTCAAACACTAGTGATCCAGTGAAGTAATACTAACTTATGATCTAGTCAAACACTAGTGATCCAGTGAAGTAATACTAACTTATGATCTAGTCAAACACTAGTGATCCAGTGAAGTAATACTAACTTATGATCTAGTCAAACACTAGTGATCCAGTGAAGTAATACTAACTTATGATCTAGTCAAACACTAGTGATCCAGTGAAGTAATACTAACTTATGATCTAGTCAAACACTAGTGATCCAGTGAAGTAATACTAACTTATGATCTAGTCAAACACTAGTGATCCAGTGAAGTAATACTAACTTATGATCTAGTCAAACACTAGTGATCCAGTGAAGTAATACTAACTTATGATCTAGTCAAACACTAGTGATCCAGTGAAGTAATACTAACTTATGATCTAGTCAAACACTAGTGATCCAGTGAAGTAATACTAATTTATGATCTAGTCAAACACTAGTGATCCAGTGAAGTAATACTAACTTATGATCTAGTCAAACACTAGTGATCCAGTGAAGTAATACTAACTTATGATCTAGTCAAACACTAGTGATCCAGTGAAGTAATACTAACTTGTGATCTAGTCAAACACTAGTGATCCAGTGAAGTAATACTAACTTGTGATCTAGTCAAACACTAGTGATCCAGTGAAGTAATACTAACTTATGATCTAGTCAAACACTAGTGATCCAGTGAAGTAATACTAACTTATGATCTAGTCAAACACTAGTGATCCAGTGAAGTAATACTAACTTATGATCTAGTCAAACACTAGTGATCCAGTCACTCGTCTCTTTCAACCTCCTTTGTTAAAGCAACATATTGTAAGAACTTTTCATCTTGTCTCAGTTGTTTTCTTAGAAGATCGTGAACTTCCAAACAAACCTGTCCGTCTTCACCGTATGCTAACGAGCTAAGTTGTTAGCGTCATTTATAAAGTGTTATGTGTGCGTCTTCACCGTATGCTAACGAGCTAAGTTGTTAGCATCATTTATAAAGTGTTATGTGTGCGTCTTCACCGTATGCTAACGTGCTAAGTTGTTAGCATCATTTATAAAGTGTTATGTGTGCGTCTTCACCGTATGCTAACGAGCTAAGTTTTTAGCATCATTTATAAAGTGTTATGTGTGCGTGTACAAGGATTTATTATTGATTTGGTGATATCACGACGAAGAGATATTTTTATACCATCATGTCGACACCGAAGCGCGGAAATAAACGAAAGGGAAATATCATCGTTTTCCTTCTTAACCCTCGGACCTACACTACAGTACTCATGGCTACATTTTTAGGTGAAAGAAAAAAATATCGCATTACTATCGATATCGCACTTACTGCCAATATCATGCAGCACTAATAGAACTTAACAAATTGGCCAAAAAGTTGAAGCTTGATGAGCTCATCAGTAGTTTACAGACATTAAACTGATAAAAACCTCTGATAAATAATAATACCCAATACCTCTAAGAAATCAAGGACATGTTTGATGGACGGAGCTTCACGATGCTCTAGAGCAAGGGTCAGGCAATTATAACTCTTCAAGGGCCACATTAAGTTCTGTGAATGTTGTTAGGGGCCGTCGAGCAAAAAGAAAGACGAAAAAATCCCCAAAAAACAGGACATTCGTAATTAGGCCGTGACATTTATAAAGCTAAATAAACTGCAATTTTTTTCTTGTATATATGAGTTTTTTTCAGGCATTATTATATACTCTGAAAATTACACTCAAAAAGGAGGGAAAAAGTACCACCAGCTCTGATATGATAGTTGTGAACGTGAGGCTTTGTGAAGCTTCATGAGCCTAGAGAAGAGGTCATGACCCCGGAAGGCCACTGAGGTCACGCTATAATCTCTAAAATACCGACTTGTATATTTAATTGTGAAACGATAGTTGTAATGAATCAATGAATATCAAGTAAAGCAGGTGAAACAACAATAAAGACCAAACCGTGAGGCTCAGTTTCTAATCATTCTTTAGTGTTGGTCTTCGTCAAAAACCTTCTAAATCCCTGAAAACATCAACCGCAGTCTCTTCCTCTGTCTTTTAATGCGTGTCGATCCACGGCAAAGGTCTTCTGAAGTGCACACCGCCCCCTGCTGGCAGGCGACACTACTGCATGACACACACAAACACACACACACAACAAAGAAATAAAAAAAACACTTTTAACAAAATAGAAAAACGTATGAAAAGTTTGAATTAAGTCCAATGTTTGTATAAAAATGTAAGTAAGTAAGTAAGTAATATTTATTTATATAGTGCTTTTCGAGACCAGGGTCACAAAGCGCTTAGACAATCAAAACAATACTCAAAAAAGTACATACTTTAAAGATCAAGATAATACTGAGAACAACACAGGAGTTCGAGAAATTAAAGGAAAAGCCTGAACAAATAGAAACGTCTTAAGATGTTTCTTAAAGGAGTCAGTAGATCATCAAGAGCAAAGAGAGAGAAGATCGTTCCAAAGCTTAGGAGCAACAGCCTGAAAAGATTTCTCTCCTCTGGTCCTGAGCCGTGTGCGTGGAACCATCAGTAGATTCTGATCCACAGACCTCAGAGCCCGAGCTGGGGTGTAAGGCTGGATCAGATCAGTGATGTAAGGAGGAGCCTGACCATGAATAGATCTGAAAGTAAGAACCAGAATTTTAAAGTTGATCCTGAAAGAAACTGGAAGCCAGTGAAGAGTTTCAAGGAGAAATGTGAGTTCTTCTACTAGAGCAGCCAGTGAAGAGTTTGAAGGAGAAATGTGAGTTCTTCTACTAGAGCAGCCAGTGAAGAGTTTGAAGGAGAAATGTGAGTTCTTCTACTAGAGCGGCTCAGAATTCTGAATCAACTGCAGACGAGACGATCCTTCTTGTTAAGACATGAAAACAAACTGTTACAATAGTCCAGACGAGAAGAAACAAACGCATGGATTATAAGATCCAGATCATGTTCCGACAACATTTTCCTAAGTTTAGAGATTTTTCTCAGTTGAAGGAAACAGTTTCTGGTCAGTTTTCTTCAGTGTTGAACAAGAGACATGTCTTTATCAAATACAACACCCAGGTTTCTCAGGCTCAGTTTGACAGACTGACCTAAGTCACCCAAGTACTGACTCAACCCTGGAACCTTATCATCAGGAGGATGTCCTCATAAACCAGACCTAACAAATCAAACACAGATTCTCATGTTTGTCATTTTGTTGGAGGAATAAAGCGATTGATGTTCATGTTCAGTTTAAAAAGATTCTTTGATGTAAAGTTTGACTTTGATGATGAATCTGTTCTCTAAGTATACAATCATTTTATGGATGCGTTGAACTCGTTCAGCTTTTATTTCTGCAAAAACATGTGGAAACAGGAAGTGGAGACGATAAACATGCATTTTTGTTCTTTCTCATGTTTGAAGCAGCTTTTCTTCCGTGAACTGTCACGAACCTCAGAGCGTTCACTGATCACATGACCTGTTTGGGGGTCACCATGACTTGTGTCGACTGTGAGAAGTTTGTTTATTTTCATGTCTAAACAAGAAGGATCTGACAAAACTCTTCTTTCTTTCAGGATCATTTTAAAATTCTGGTTCTTACTTTCAGATCTATTCATGGTCAGACCTTCCATCAGTGATCTGATCCAGACTTACACCCCAGCTCGGGCTCTGAGGTCTGTGGATCAGAATCTACTGATGGTTCCTGAACTTCTGGACCAGAGGAGAGAAATCCTTCCAGACTGTTGCTCCTAAGCTTTGGAACCATCTCTGTGTTTGATGATCTACTGACTCCTTGAAGAAACATCTGTGTTTGATGATCTACTGACTCCTTCAAGAAACATGTGTGTTTGATGATCTACTGACTCCTTCAAGAAACATCTGTGTTTGATGATCTACTGACTCCTTCAAGAAACATGTGTGTTTGATGATCTACTGACTCCTTCAAGAAACATGTGTGTTTGATGATCTACTGACTCCTTCAAGAAACATCTGTGTTTGATGATCTACTGACTCCTTCAAGAAACATCTGTGTTTGATGATCTACTGACTCCTTCAAAAAAAATCTCTGTGTTTGATGATCTACTGACTCCTTCAAGAAACATCTGTGTTTGATGATCTACTGACTCCCTCAAGAAACATCTGTGTTTGATGATCTACTGACTCCTTCAAGAAACATCTGTGTTTGATGATCTACTGACTCCCTCAAGAAACATCTGTGTTTGATGATCTACTGACTCCTTCAAGGAACATCTGTGTTTGATGATCTACTGACTCCTTCAAGGAACATCTGTGTTTGATGATCTACTGACTCCTTTAAGAAACATCTGTGTTTGATGATCTACTGACTCCTTCAAGAAACATCTGTGTTTGATGATCTACTGACTCCTTCAAGAAACATCTGTGTTTGATGATCTACTGACTCCTTCAAGAAACATCTGTGTTTGATGATCTACTGACTCCTTCAAGAAACATCTGTGTTTGATGATCTACTGACTCCTTCAAGAAACATCTGTGTTTGATGATCTACTGACTCCTTTAAGAAACATCTGTGTTTGATGATCTACTGACTCCTTCAAGGAACATCTGTGTTTGATGATCTACTGACTCCTTTAAGAAACATCTGTGTTTGATGATCTACTGACTCCTTCAAGGAACATCTGTGTTTGATGATCTACTGACTCCTTTAAGAAACATCTGTGTTTGATGATCTACTGACTCCTTCAAGAAACATCTGTGTTTGATGATCTACTGACTCCTTCAAGAAACATCTGTGTTTGATGATCTACTGACTCCTTCAAGAAACATCTGTGTTTGATGATCTACTGACTCCTTCAAGAAACATCTGTGTTTGATGATCTACTGACTCCTTCAAGAAACATCTGTGTTTGATGATCTACTGACTCCTTTAAGAAACATCTGTGTTTGATGATCTACTGACTCCTTCAAGAAACATGTGTGTTTGATGATCTACTGACTCCTTCAAGAAACATCTGTGTTTGATGATCTACTGACTCCTTCAAGAAACATCTGTGTTTGATGATCTACTGACTCCTTCAAGAAACATCTGTGTTTGATGATCTACTGACTCCTTCAAGAAACATCTGTGTTTGATGATCTACTGACTCCTTCAAGAAACATCTGTGTTTGATGATCTACTGACTCCTTCAAGAAACATCTGTGTTTGATGATCTACTGACTCCTTTAAGAAACATCTGTGTTTGATGATCTACTGACTCCTTCAAGAAACATGTGTGTTTGATGATCTACTGACTCCTTCAAGAAACATCTGTGTTTGATGATCTACTGACTCCTTCAAGAAACATCTGTGTTTGATGATCTACTGACTCCTTCAAGAAACATGTGTGTTTGATGATCTACTGACTCCTTCAAGAAACATCTGTGTTTGATGATCTACTGACTCCTTCAAGAAACATCTGTGTTTGATGATCTACTGACTCCTTCAAAAAACATCTCTGTGTTTGATGATCTACTGACTCCTTCAAGAAACATCTGTGTTTGATGATCTACTGACTCCCTCAAGAAACATCTGTGTTTGATGATCTACTGACTCCTTCAAGAAACATCTGTGTTTGATGATCTACTGACTCCCTCAAGAAACATCTGTGTTTGATGATCTACTGACTCCTTCAAGGAACATCTGTGTTTGATGATCTACTGACTCCTTTAAGAAACATCTGTGTTTGATGATCTACTGACTCCTTCAAGGAACATCTGTGTTTGATGATCTACTGACTCCTTTAAGAAACATCTGTGTTTGATGATCTACTGACTCCTTCAAGAAACATCTGTGTTTGATGATCTACTGACTCCTTCAAGAAACATCTGTGTTTGATGATCTACTGACTCCTTCAAGAAACATCTGTGTTTGATGATCTACTGACTCCTTTAAGAAACATCTCTGTGTTTGATGATCTACTGACTCCTTCAAGAAACATGTGTGTTTGATGATCTACTGACTCCTTCAAGAAACATCTGTGTTTGATGATCTACTGACTCCTTCAAGAAACATCTGTGTTTGATGATCTACTGACTCCTTCAAGAAACATGTGTGTTTGATGATCTACTGACTCCTTCAAGAAACATCTGTGTTTGATGATCTACTGACTCCTTCAAGAAACATCTGTGTTTGATGATCTACTGACTCCTTCAAGAAACATGTGTGTTTGATGATCTACTGACTCCTTCAAGAAACATCTGTGTTTGATGATCTACTGACTCCTTCAAGAAACATCTGTGTTTGATGATCTACTGACTCCTTCAAGAAACATCTCAAGACACTTTTCCTTGATTTTCTGAGACTCTTGCGTTTGTCTCAGTTTTATCTTGACCTTTAAAGTATATATTTGATTGAATATTGTTTTGATTGTTTAAGTTCTTTGTGACCCTGGTCTGGAAAATGTCTCCACGATAATGATCCGAAGACGCTCTCGGTCCTTGATCCAACTCCGGCTGGAAACCCCTCCTTTATCACAGACGGTGGACTCAGTTACAACAAACACACTCTGAGTTCGTGACTCTGACCCTCGCAGACTCAGGAAGGTTCACGGACCGAAGACTAAACACCATTTATCGTCTTGACTCTCGGGGTCCGGACACATTCCACGCTTGAGGTCTGCTGCTTGAAACCGGAGGAGCGAAGAATGTTTTTCCGAACCCGGTCCGTCTGTGAGTCCAGATGCTCAGTTGTCTACTTGTGTAGACCAAGATTGTCTTCTTAAAAACTTAGAGGCGCCACAGAGTCCCTACCCCAGTTCTCAGAGCAAGACCAAGGGGCTCCGAGAGGGGTCCAGGGGAAACCTTGGACAGAACCCCAGACATTCGCAGAGTCCCCGTCCCGGTTTTTCTGCCAGGATCAGGGACACGTTGACAGGATCAAGGAACAGCCACTGAGTCCAAAACGCCGAGCCTCGGGTCCAGCAGAACTGAGGGGCGACAACTGTGACCAGGAAAGGATTGGGCAGGACCCCAGAAAGCCACAAATCCCAATGTCCGGTTATCTTGGATGGAACCCCAGACATTCACCAAGTCCCCGTCACGGTTCTGTGACCAGGATCAGGGACCCTTTGATGGACCTCTGAGCAGCCACTGGGTCCTCATCCCCGTTCATTTGTTTTCAAACCAAAATATGTCCAAACATCAGCTTTAAAAGCAGCTGGAGTCACTACTGTATCCTCTCGTCCTCAGTCATCATTCTTCATTTAGCTGCGGAGGACGTAGCAACTGCTGCCAATAAAGAACAGTCGGACGGGACCAGATAGCCCCTGAGCCCGGTCCCTGGGAACCCCCTGAATGGGTGCGAGACACTGACAAAAGTGCTCTGGAAGTTCAACCCTCAGAGACTTGACAAAGATATGAAAATGATTTCAAAACTATCGGAGAAAAAGAATCCAACACGTCTGAGCTGTCGTCCGGACTCTCGCAGGGTTTCGTGATCAGAGACGCCATGAGACTCTCTTCAGGTTCTTCTGGCTGAACAGACGTTCCTAATGTTTCTGTCACACGTTATGTAAGCGTACGAGCACCAGGAGGCGCCGGCAGAAGCAGGACTTCTTCCTCCCGCCATGTTACGTATCTGCAGTCCCAGCAGCTTCAACCCCGCCATCCTCCCTCCGGCGCCACGTGGCGGTAATTGCCGTGGGCGGCCTCAGTCTCGGCGGCTCAGGCCGTCTGTTGTTTTTGTGTTTCAGGAGGCGATGGAAGGATGAGCAGACGAAGGGAAGTTTGATCAGATAGTTAGTGAGAGTTGAGAGCGAAGGAGCCGCGCTTACAGTTGTGGCTTCGTTTCTGTGAACGTACATTTTAAAATTGCTTTAAAAACATGTTTTTAACATATTTATTCTATGATTTGTATTTTAAAAATGTGTGTATAAAATAAAATAAGTCATGTTTCAATGCAGATATTCATCGTGGTAATTCCTGTTTGTCTGTCAATTCAACTACCAGCCTCTAGATGGCAGCAGTTGTTACGTCCTCCGCAGCTAAATGAAGAATGATGACTGAGGACGAGAGGATACAGTAGTGACTCCAGTTGCTTTTAAAGCTGATGTTTGGACATATTTTGGTTTGAAAACAAATGAAAGTACACACTACACTATCACAACCCCAGAGTCAAGTACTGGATAATACTACACATATATACTTGTTACTACACTATCACAACACCAGAGTCAAGTACTGGATAATACTACACATATATACTTGTTACTACACTATCACAACACCAGAGTCAAGTACTGGACAATACTACACATACAGTGCCTTGCGAAAGTATTCGGCCCCTTGAACCTTTCAACATTTCGCCACATTTCAGGCTTCAAACATAAAGATATAAAATTTTAATTTTTTGTCATGAATCAACAACAAGTGACACAATCGTGAAGTGGAACGAAATTTATTGGATAATTTAAACTTTTTTAACAAATAAAAAGCTGAAAAGTGGGGCGTGCAATATTATTCGGCCCCCTTGCGCTAATACTTTGTAGCGCCACCTTTTGCTGCAATTACAGCTGCAAGTCTCTTGAGGTATGTCTCTATCAGTTTTGCACATCGAGAAACTGGAATTCTTGCCCATTCTTCCTTGCAAAACAGCTCGAGCTCAGTGAGGTTGGATGGAGAGCGTTTGTGAACAGCAGTCTTCAGCTCTTTCCACAGATTCTCGATTGGATTCAGGTCTGGACTTTGACTTGGCCATTCTAACACCTGGATACGTCTATTTGTGAACCATTCCATTGTAGATTTGGCTTTATGTTTTGGATCATTGTCCTGTTGGAAGATAAATCTCCGTCCCAGTCTCAGGTCTTTTGCAGACTCCAACAGGTTTTCTTCCAGAATGGTCCTGTATTTGGCTCCATCCATCTTCCCATCAATTTTAGCCATCTTCCCTGTCCCTGCTGAAGAAAAGCAGGCCCAAACCATGATGCTGCCACCACCATGTTTGACAGTGGGGGTGGTGTGTTCAGGGTGATGAGCTGTGTTGCTTTTACGCCAAACATATCGTTTTGCATTGTGGCCAAAAAGTTCGATTTTGGTTTCATCTGACCAGAGCACCTTCTTCCACATGTGTGGTGTGTCTCCCAGGTGGCTTGTGGCAAACTTTAAACAAGACTTTTTATGGATATCTTTGAGAAATGGCTTTCTTCTTGCCACTCTTCCATAAAGGCCAGATGTGTGCAGTGCACGACTGATTGTTGTCCTATGGACAGACTCTCCCACCTCAGCTGTAGTTATCTGCAGTTCATCCAGAGTGATCATGGGCCTCTTGGCTGCATCTCTGATCAGTCTTCTCCTAGTTCGAGATGAAAGTTTGGAGGGACGGCCGGGTCTTGGTAGATTTGCAGTGGTCTGATACTCCTTCCATTTCAATATAATTGCTTGCACAGTGCTCCTTGAGATGTTTAAAGCTTGGGAAATCTTTTTGTATCCAAATCCGGCTTTAAACTTCTCCACAACAGTATCTCGGACCTGCCTGGTGTGTTCTTTTGTCTTCATGGTTCTCTCTGCGCTTTAAACAGAACCCTGAGACTATCAAAGAGCAGGTGCATTTATACGGAGACTTGATTACACACAGGTTCATTCTATTTATCATCATCAGTCATTTAGGACAACATTGGATCATTCAAAGATCCTCACTGAACTTCTGGAGTGAGTTTGCTGCACTGAAAGTAAAGGGGCCGAATAATATTGCACGCCCCACTTTTCAGTTTTTTATTTGTTAAAAAAGTTTAAATTATCCAATAAATTTCGTTCCACTTCACGATTGTGTCACTTGTTGTTGATTCATGACAAAAAATTAAAATTTTATATCTTTATGTTTGAAGCCTGAAATGTGGCGAAATGTTGAAAGGTTCAAGGGGCCGAATACTTTCGCAAGGCACTGTATATACTTGTTACTACACTATCACAACACCAGAGTCAAGTACTGGACAATACTACACATATATACTTGTTACTACACTATCACAACACCAGAGTCAAGTACTGGACAATACTACACATATATACTTGTTACTACACTATCACAACACCAGAGTCAAGTACTGGACAATACTACACATATATACTTGTTACTACACTATCACAACACCAGAGTCAAGTACTCGACAATACTACACATATATCCTTGTTACTACACTATCACAACACCAGAGTCAAGTACTGGACAATACTACACATATATACTTGTTACTACACTATCACAACACCAGAGTCAAGTACTGGACAATACTACACATATATACTTGTTACTACACTATCACAACACCAGAGTCAAGTACTGGACAATACTACACATATATACTTGTTACTACACTATCACAACACCAGAGTCAAGTACTGGACAATACTACACATATATACTTGTTACTACACTATCACAACACCAGAGTCAAGTACTGGACAATACTACACATATATACTTGTTACTACACTATCACAACACCAGAGTCAAGTACTGGACAATACTACACATATATACTTGTTACTACACTATCACAACACCAGAGTCAAGTACTCGACAATACTACACATATATCCTTGTTACTACACTATCACAACACCACACAACACCAGAGTCAAGTACTAGACAATACTACACATATATACTTGTTACTACACTATCACAACACCAGAGTCAAGTACTGGACAATACTACACATATATACTTGTTACTACACTATCACAACACCAGAGTCAAGTACTGGACAATACTACACATATATACTTGTTACTACACTATCACAACACCAGAGTCAAGTACTGGACAATACTACACATATATACTTGTTACTACACTATCACAACACCAGAGTCAAGTACTGGACAATACTACACATATATACTTGTTACTACACTATCACAACACCAGAGTCTAGTACTGGACGATACTACACATACGTATATACTTGTTACTACACTATCACAACACCAGAGTCAAGTACTGGACAATACTACACATATATACTTGTTACTACACTATCACAACACCAGAGTCAAGTACTGGACAATACTACACATATATACTTGTTACTACACTATCACAACACCAGAGTCAAGTACTGGACAATACTACACATATATACTTGTTACTACACTATCACAACACCAGAGTCTAGTACTGGACGATACTACACATACGTATATACTTGTTACTACACTATCACAACACCAGAGTCAAGTACTGGACAATACTACACATATATACTTGTTACTACACTATCACAACACCAGAGTCAAGTACTGGACAATACTACACATATATACTTGTTACTACACTATCACAACACCAGGTCGCTCTCTCACGCTCCTACACGTTCACTTCAGTTGAAGTATTAATCTTCAGTACCTCACGTCAGGTGTTGAAAGTGAAGTATTTGAAGCAGTAAAGCCACGAGAACAGAGAATTCTTTCTCTCCAGTAGCAGCCTGATCATCGCTTCAGGACTCGAGGTGAAAGAGCAGCAGATCGTTTATTAACGAAATGTTATACTGTACTTTATATCTTCTGTGTTTTACGTTCAGCCCCCGGGGGCCACTGATATTAGTGTGAACATATAATGTTCCCTTCGGCTGCGTTCCTCGGACAAACCGACTTTTGTTCGGCGTGTAAGCTCGTCCGCACGCTCCGGCCTCGCTCGCCACGACTCGTTGCCAGCCATTGTTCGGAGATAATGGCTCAGGTCCTCCACCGCGGAATTATAGGAGGACTGGCAGCAGATGCTGAGGCGGTCGGGGATACGAGCCCAGTCCGCAGTCCAGGGTCCCGGTCCCGGTCCAGGGTCCCGGTCCCGGCTCACGGTCCCGGTCCGGGTCCTGGTCCAGGGTCCCGGTCCAGGGTCCCGGTCCCGGCTCACGGTCCCGGTCCGGGTCCTGGTCCAGGGTCCCGGTCCCGGCTCCCGGTCCCGGCTCACGGTCCCGGTCCGGGGTCCTGGTCCAGGGTCCCGGTCCAGGGTCCCGGTCCCGGCTCACGGTCCCGGTCCGGGGTCCCGGTCCAGGTCCCGGTCCAGGGTCCCGGTCCCGGCTCACGGTCCCGGTCCAGGGTCCCGGTCCAGGGTCCTGGTCCCGGCTCACGGCCCCGGTCCGGGGTCCCGGTCCAGGTCCCGGTCCAGGGTCCCGGTCCCGGCTCACGGTCCCGGTCCAGGGTCCCGGTCCAGGGTCCTGGTCCCGGCTCACGGCCCCGGTCCGGGTCCCGGTCCAGGTCCCGGTCCAGGGTCCCGGTCCCGGCTCACGGTCCCGGTCCAGGGTCCCGGTCCAGGGTCCTGGTCCCGGCTCACGGTCCCGGTCCGGGTCCTGGTCCAGGGTCCCGGTCCCGGCTCACGGTCCCGGTCCAGGGTCCCGGTCCCGGCTCACGGTCCCGGTCCGGGGTCCCGGTCCAGGTCCCGGTCCAGGGTCCCGGTCCCGGCTCACGGTCCCGGTCCAGGGTCCCGGTCCAGGGTCCTGGTCCCGGCTCACGGCCCCGGTCCGGGTCCCGGTCCAGGTCCCGGTCCAGGGTCCCGGTCCCGGCTCACGGTCCCGGTCCAGGGTCCCGGTCCAGGGTCCTGGTCCCGGCTCACGGTCCCGGTCCAGGGTCCCGGTCCAGGGTCCTGGTCCCGGCTCACGGTCCCGGTCCGGGTCCCGGTCCGCCTCCAGACGTCCAGTCGTGTGATTCGCATCAGCGACGTTACAAGGAGCACAAGCCTCTCGGTCAAGAAAGGATTCGCCGAGCAACTCACTTCACTGGAGCGTTTGATCGGATCCTCATCGCCATTCCTGGAGGGAGAGACAGTGCTTTGCATTGTGGGACATTTATTTCCAGACCACCCACCCAGATGCTTGTGTGCAGCCGCTCGTGACCAAATTGGGTTTTTCAACAGATCTAAAGTGTCGCACTTTAAACCGGCGGTGTTTGTTTGCAGGTGATGAGAAGTACATCATGTACATGACAAGGAAGTCAAAGTTGTTTCTTTTGAATTCACAACATTCTTACTGCAAACATTTCAAGTATTTATGTGTGTACAAATGATGTATATATGTGTGTTAAAACGATGTATATATGGATGTATAGAACGACGTATAGAACGATGTATATAATAATGTATAGAATGATGTATATATGGATGTATAGAACAATGTGTAGAAGGATGTATAGAAAGATGTGTAGAACGATGTATATATGGATGTATAGAACGATGTATAGAACGACGTATATATGGATGTGTAGAACAATGGATAGAAGGATGTATAGAAAGATGTATAGAACGATGTATATATGGATGTGTATATGGATGTATAGAACAATGTATAGAAGGATGTATAGAAGGATGTATAGAAGGATGTATAGAACGATGTATAGAACGATGTATATATGGATGTATAGAACAATGTATAGAAGGATGTATAGAACAATGTATAGAAGGATGTATAGAAGGATGTATAGAACAATGTATAGAACGATGTATAGAACGATGTATAGAACGATGTATATATGGATGTATAGAACAATGTATAGAACGATGTATATATGGATGTATAGAACGATGTATAGAACGATGTATATATGGATGTATAGAACGATGTATAGAACGATGTATATATGGATTATAGAACGATGTATATATGGATGTATAGAACGATGTATATATGGATGTATAGAACGATGTATATATGGATGTATAGAACGATGTATAGAACGATGTATATATGGTTGTATAGAATAATGTATAGAATGATGTATAGAATGATGTATTTATGGTTGTATAGAACGATGTATAGAATAATGTATAGAATGATGTACATATGGATGTATAGAACGATGTATTGAATAATGTATAGAATGATGTATAGAACGATGTATAGAACGATGTATAGAATAATGTATAGAATGATGTACATATGGATGTATAGAACGATGTATTGAATAATGTATAGAATGATGTATATATGGATGTATAGAACGATGTATTGAATAATGTATAGAATGATGTATATATGGATGTATAGAACGATGTACATATGGATGTATAGAAGGAAAGATAAAAAAAGAAAAGAAAAAGAAAGACAGGATAAACATGTTTAGATGTTATTGGGACTAACTTCACAACTTAGAGCCCCCTTGTTATTCAGCTCCTCGGGGTGAGAGGCAGGGGACGCCCTGAACATCTCAGGACACACAAAGACACACATCCATTCACACACACACATATACTGACAATTTAGTCTCAATCAACCTCTGTATTTTTTCGGACTGTGGGAGGAAACCGGAGTGCCTGCAGTAAACCTACGCAACAGAGAGAACATAATGTTGAGCTGAACGTCAATAACATGCAGAAAATAAGCATCTCTGTGGTACAAACTCTTGTCATAAACCATAATAAACACGTATTAATGTGTTGATATTACAGTATTTCTCTCCAGGCCTGAGGTTCGAGGACGTTCTTGTCATCACGGTCCGTGTGTTGTGCAGGAAAGTCTGCCGTCGACGCAACAAAAACAACAAACGTGGAGACGTGAGACGCTGACTCACGTTTCCTCCCGAGCGTCGACGACTTCCATCATCCGTCAGGAGTTTTTTCCCTTTTTTCACCAGACGGAACCGCAGGAGGACGTGGAAGACGGATGATGTCACGACTCCAGCCGGAGATGAAGCGACTCCCTCGCCAGAGTTACTCTTTCTTTCCACCGACTTCACCACATTATTCTGGGATCCTTCGCCGACGGAAGCAAAGACACAATGATCGGCGCGTCGCAAATGAACGACGGCTTGATTCTGATCCAAGATGGAGATTTTTTCTTCGCTTTAACTCAAAAATAAACTTGTCACACGGTGACTCGGAACAAAAAACAGCGACTTAAAGAATCTTAATGATGAGGAACTTATGAGTGACGCTTGGAAATAAAGACAGTATTTGGTCGAACACTTTTGACCAAATCTTCAAAGACACAATTATCAGCGACGGCTTGACTCTGATCCAAGATGGAGTTTTTTGTTTTTTTTCCTCCAACTGTTTCGCTTTAACTCCACAATAAACTTCTCACACGGTGACTCGGGAAAAAAAACCTTGTTTGTGAAACAAACGAGTAATAAAACTCAATCGATCAATCAATATTTTTATTGATCAGGTTCAGGACGTGGACTCCTTCTGAGAAAAGTCAAGCAAAAGCTGAAACAGCGACTTAAAGAATCTCATGACGAGGAACTTAACCTCGGAAATAAAGACATAGTTCGAGTCACAACTTCCCTCATGATCTTCACTCATGTCGACAAATGTGGTTTTAATCTGTTCTTTTAAAGTCGAAAATGCTTGTTCATTTTAATGTAGAGACTGGAGCTCGGTTGTTCAAAACGTTTGGTTTCCTAAGATCATGGTAACAAAAGTCAGTAGTTAAGTAATTTATATTTATAGAGCGTTTTTCTAGACCAGGGTCACAAAGAACTTAAACAATCAAAACAATATTCAATGAAGTATATACTTTAAAATATCAAGATAAAACAGAGACAAACACAAGAGTCTCAGAGAATCAAGGAAAAGCTCAAATAAAAGTGTCTTGAGATGTTTCTTGAAGGAGTCAGTAGATCATCAAACACAGATGTTTCTTGAAGGAGTCAGTAGATCATCAAACACACATGTTTCTTGAAGGAGTCAGTAGATCATCAAACACAGATGTTTCTTGAAGGAGTCAGTAGATCATCAAACACAGATGTTTCTTGAAGGAGTCAGTAGATCATCAAACACAGATGTTTCTTGAAGGAGTCAGTAGATCATCAAACACACATGTTTCTTGAAGGAGTCAGTAGATCATCAAACACAGAGATGTTTCTTGAAGGAGTCAGTAGATCATCAAACACACATGTTCTTGAAGGAGTCAGTAGATCATCAAACACAGATGTTTCTTGAAGGAGTCAGTAGATCATCAAACACAGATGTTTCTTGAAGGAGTCAGTAGATCATCAAACACACATGTTTCTTGAAGGAGTCAGTAGATCATCAAACACAGATGTTTCTTGAAGGAGTCAGTAGATCATCAAACACAGATGTTTCTTGAAGGAGTCAGTAGATCATCAAACACAGATGTTTCTTGAAGGAGTCACTAGATCATCAAACACAGATGTTTCTTGAAGGAGTCAGTAGATCATCAAACACAGATGTTTCTTCAAGGAGTCAGTAGATCATCAGACACAGATGTTTCTTCAAGGAGTCAGTAGATCATCAAACACAGAGATGGTTCCAAAGCTTAGGAGCAACAGTCTGGAAGGATTTCTCTCCTCTGGTCCGGAAGTTCAGGAACCATCAGTAGATTCTGATCCACAGACCTCAGAGCCCGAGCTGGGGTGTAAGGCTGGATCAGATCAGTGATGTAAGGAGGAGCCTGACCATGAATAGATCTGAAAGTAAGAACCAGAATTTTAAAATGATCCTGAAAGAAACTGGCAGCCAGTGAAGAGTTTGAAGGAGAAATGTGAGTTCTTCTACTAGAGCAGCCAGTGAAGAGTTTGAAGGAGAAATGTGAGTTCTTCTACTAGAGCGGCCAGTGAAGAGTTTGAAGGAGAAATGTGAGTTCTTCTACTAGAGCAGCCAGTGAAGAGTTTGAAGGAGAAATGTGAGTTCTTCTACTAGAGCAGCCAGTGAAGAGTTTGAAGGAGAAATGTGAGTTCTTCTACTAGAGCAGCCAGTGAAGAGTTTGAAGGAGAAATGTGAGTTCTTCTACTAGAGCAGCCAGTGAAGAGTTTGAAGGAGAAATGTGAGTTCTTCTACTAGAGCGGCCAGTGAAGAGTTTGAAGGAGAAATGTGAGTTCTTCTACTAGAGCAGCCAGTGAAGAGTTTGAAGGAGAAATGTGAGTTCTTCTACTAGAGCAGCCAGTGAAGAGTTTGAAGGAGAAATGTGAGTTCTTCTACTAGAGCAGCCAGTGAAGAGTTTGAAGGAGAAATGTGAGTTCTTCTACTAGAGCGGCTCAGAATTCTGGCTGCAGAGTTTTGAATGAACTGCAGGCGAGACGATCCTTCTTGTTCACACACAGAATAAACTGTTACAATAGTCCAGACGAGAAGATACAGACGCATTTACAGATTTCACGGAGGCCAAACCAGAAAGTCTGAGTCAAGCCTGACGATCATTTATTGAAAAGTCCACTAATGTGTTGCATCAAAAACTTTCATTGGACAGTTTTTCTGAAGCAGGTCTTCACCGAACATCCCCTGAGATCTTCCATGTTGTGGACCTGACGCCTGTTTCTTCATCCATGATCGCTGTGAACGTTGTGTTGTCGGTTTTTAAACTACATCACCTTCAAACTTGTATCGCCTTCTGTAAATATGACACAGTGGTTCCAGGACCAGTACTGTGTCCCTTGTTAGTGCTCACGTAAAAGTTCTGTGTGAGTTCTAAGTCAACCAGGAGTCTTTCTGATGTGGACCTTCAGAACCAGATGATTGAGAGTTTGTTGGACTCGTTTGACCCGGTTTGAGGTTCATTGTTTCAGTGAACTCGACTGAAACAAGTGTATCAACGTCACATGATTATGTTACGAGAGAAAATACCACCTTTTTTTTTAAATAAACAAATAAATGTATAAATAAATGTATAAATATATAAATAAATGTATAAATACATTTGTAAACAAATGAAGCATGTTTACAAAAGGTAAAGATTGAAAATGTTATTTTCCCTTTGACCATGTTTTTGTTTCCAACATGACACTGAACCCACATGTCTGTAGAGACGACACGTCCTCAGGGGCCACATTTATCCAGCATTGCTGTGTTGTTTACATTGTTGTTACATTCTCACAAAAAAATCACAATTTTGACACTCTATACATGACCTTTGACCTCACGAGGTCATCATCAATACAGTCACAGAGCAGGTCTATTGAGTGGATCCGCCGATGAACCAGGTGATCATTGATCATTGATTGACCTTCACTGGACGTTGATTCTATCGCGCATCGTTTCCTGATCGATAAAGTTTCATTCAGACTGGAGTCCTGTCCAGGGTGTCCCCCTTCTCACACCCGTAGGAACTGGGATAGACTACCGCCCCCCCCATGACCCCCTTAAGGAATTAAGTGTCAGGAAATGAATGAATACACAACTCAAGCATGAAGCTTCAGCTCCTTGTGGTGACGACAAAAAGTTGCACACAGAAGAATTTCGCACCTTTTGTCAATAATAAAGTCGTCGTCACGGAGATAGAAAAGTTGTTGACTCCGGTGACGTCTCCTGGAGCCTGTGCCTCTTCAGAGGGTCCGACTCCCACCGGGGCCCGACGGGTCTCGGGGCCTCCCAGGACGACCAAACGCTCGCCGTCCTTTGAATCAATCGAGCCTTTTGTTTCCAGCCAGACGTGGAAGCGAGAGAACAGCCTCTTCCCTCCTTCCTCGAGCAGCTCCTGCCAAACACACTCTTTTTTAAACGCTACCAGATGTCGTCGCTACCACTCGCCGCCACCGGGGGCGTCTCTGGGACGCACCAGCAGGCAGAACCAGTCGACCCAGAGCTGGTCTGTTTCTGATCGTGTTCCATTTAGTGTGAAAGCAGATTGAAGTTTCCTCTGGGGCCACATTTCACACCGTGACTGAAGTGAGGGCCGAAAGAAGAGAGAAAAAACATGTAAATATATATATAAATATATCATATTCATGTGATTAGAGTTATTTGGAGTTACACGGATGGTTTGGTAAACTAGTTAGTTATTGATGCTATAGTTCTCTGAATAACTCTTCATATGTTATGTTAACATACCAGGTTCTCACTTCATGTAACGTAACATTATTCTGTTGTTGCCTCTAGTTTTATTTTAATCTTTCAAGATCACATGTCTGTTCTTGGATTTTATCAAATCAATTTCCTCCAAAAATGCGACTTATATATGTTTTTACTTCTTTATTATGCATTTTATGTCTGGAGATACTTGTACTCCGGAGCCACTAGTCCTGAAAATACTGTAAGTAATATTTGTAAAGGTGAGTATTAATGACTTAAGTTCACAGTAGAACTACTGAGTAGAAACTTTCACTTAATAGACAAATCTTTTCGTCCACTTTGAGTCGCTGAAGAGATATAAATTTATTATACATTTGGCAAATAATTGTTCTGTGTTAGTTAAATGAAATAAACAATTATTATTATTATTATTATTACTTATACACTCGTCTTGACTCGTGGAATTATTTGCAAAAACTTACTTTGATGAATTAAACTAAACTTTTAATAAGTCTGTCACTGAAGATGCTGTTCGGTGCCGTCAAAGTGTCCAGCAGGGGGCGAAACAGGTTCTCCGTCACGGACGACAGCTCGTCTCAAAACCTCCACTGAGTCCGTGTCTGTCCATCCTCTTCCTGTCTCTGTGGCTGTGGTCATAGAAGGTCCTCAGGAGTGTCCCCTGGACTCCACTTCACCTCCAGCTTCTGAGCAGAAACACTCAGGTAACACCAGGTGCTCGTGATGTCACCTGTGCATGTGCCACGTCCAGGAGGTGCAGGAGGTGAACCTTGACGTCTACAGTCCCTGAACCCTCAAGGTCCCCGATGAGACCGATGACCGGACATCCATCAGAAGACTTCATCCGGAGACAAGATGGAGTGATGAGGCAGAACAGGAACAGACCCAGGACTGTACCCTGAGGCGCACCAGTGTCCGACACACAGTTGTGCCTCCTCACGAGGGATGTGAGGAACATCAACGTAGCGAGAACAAATGACCTCTAGATGGCAGCAGTCGTTACGTCCTCCACAGCTAAAGGAAGGAGGAGATCCTGGCAACGACTGAGGACGAGAGGATACAGTGACTCCAGCAGCTTTTAAAGCTGATGTTTGGACACATTTTGTCTTTGAGTTCAATGAAACCAACGAGAACAATCTCAACGTATCGTTAAAATTCAGTGTTACCTCAAATACTTACCGAAAAACCTCGGTTTCAGTCGCGATCATCGGTTTCACCGTAGAGTTTTCGTTTCGATCCGTACGAGAAAAACACTAAAATACATCCAAGAAAAACGTGGCAAAAGTGTGGCGTCAGCAGGCGAGAGCGCGGCGCCAACATGTGGTCGCACACCTGCAACAACACAACCTCGGCACACATCACAACACACCTGCAACAACACAACCTCGGCACACATCACAACACACCTGCAACAACACAACCTCGGCACACATCACAACACACCTGCGATCACCTGGTCTGCGTTTGTGTTGGCGTCGGAGAACCAACGAGGAAAATGTTGTTTCTTCTCCGTCCGAGTCTGTTTTCACAGAGAAGTTTTCACAGAGCAGTGGTTTGTTTTGACACAGTTACAGTCGTGAGGAGCCGTCGAGATACACACTTAGAAATACAGTTAGAGAAGAAAAATAAACATCTAAGTTACAGAGTTTTGCTGATGACATCCAGCTCTACTGCTGTTGATCCAACTGAGCTCCAGAGGCTGAACTTAGTCAATTGTTGCTAGAAATCAAACAATGAGTGAAAACACTTTGAAGCTAAATGTGGACAAAACTGAAACTCTGGTGATTGTTGATGATAAGGTTCAGGGTTGAGTCAGTACTTGAGTGACTTATGTCAGTCTGTCAAACTGAGGAACCTGGTGTTTGATGAATGTTTCTAGTTCAACACTGAACAAAACTGACACAAACTGTTTCAAGTGAGAAAAATGTATAAACTTAAATGATGTAACAACATGATCTTATAATGTGTTTGTGTCATTTTCACTTCTGTAACAGTTTATTTAGTGTCTTAACAAGAAGGATGTGTCTCGCCTGCAGTTCATACTAAAGTCTGCAGCCAGAATTCTGAGCTGCTCTAGTAGAAGAACTCACATTTCTCCTTCAAACTCTTCACTGGCTGCTCTAGTAGAAGAACTCACATTTCTCCTTCAAACTCTTCACTGGCCGCTCTAGTAGAAGAACTCACATTTCTCCTTCAAACTCTTCACTGGCTGCTCTAGTAGAAGAACTCACATTTCTCCTTCAAACTCTTCACTGGCTGCTCTAGTAGAAGAACTCACATTTCTCCTTCAAACTCTTCACTGGCTGCTCTAGTAGAAGAACTCACATTTCTTCTTCAAACTCTTCACTGGCCGCTCTAGTAGAAGAACTCACATTTCTCCTTCAAACTCTTCACTGGCTGCTCTAGTAGAAGAACTCACATTTCTCCTTCAAACTCTTCACTGACTGCTCTAGTAGAAGAACTCACATTTCTCCTTCAAACTCTTCACTGGCTGCTCTAGTAGAAGAACTCACATTTCTCCTTCAAACTCTTCACTGACTGCTCTAGTAGAAGAACTCACATTTCTCCTTCAAACTCTTCACTGGCTGCTCTAGTAGAAGAACTCACATTTCTTCTTCAAACTCTTCACTGGCCGCTCTAGTAGAAGAACTCACATTTCTCCTTCAAACTCTTCACTGGCTGCTCTAGTAGAAGAACTCACATTTCTCCTTCAAACTCTTCACTGACTGCTCTAGTAGAAGAACTCACATTTCTCCTTCAAACTCTTCACTGACTGCTCTAGTAGAAGAACTCACATTTCTCCTTCAAACTCTTCACTGGCTGCTCTAGTAGAAGAACTCACATTTCTTCTTCAAACTCTTCACTGGCCGCTCTAGTAGAAGAACTCACATTTCTCCTTCAAACTCTTCACTGGCCGCTCTAGTAGAAGAACTCACATTTCTCCTTCAAACTCTTCACTGGCCGCTCTAGTAGAAGAACTCACATTTCTCCTTCAAACTCTTCACTGGCAGCTCTAGTAGAAGAACTCACATTTCTCCTTCAAACTCTTCACTGGCTGCTCTAGTAGAAGAACTCACATTTCTCCTTCAAACTCTTCACTGGCTGCTCTAGTAGAAGAACTCACATTTCAAACTCTTTTTCACCTCTCTTTTCACCTTCAAACTCTTCACTGGCTGCCAGTTTCTTTCAGGATCATTTTAAAATTCTGGTTCTTACTTTCAGATCTATTCATGGTCAGACCTTCCATCAGTGATCTAGTGATGTAGTATGATCTACTGATGGTTCCTGAACTTCCGGACCAGAGGAGAGAAATCCTTCCAAAATGTTGCTCCTAAGCTAATATATATATATATATATATATATATATATATATATATATATATCTGTATTTTGGGGGTGCTTTTGTGCCTGCTACTGAGGAGAGGGTTTTTTGTTGTCTTATGCTTTTATTTGATGCCTCTATAAAGTCCTCTCCGTTTCCTGTGTTGCATGTTTTTGGTTGATTAGAAACACGGGAACACAACCATTTAAAGTATGTATTTAAACTGTATATATATTTTTTAATTGTTAAAGTGATTTCTGACCCTTTTCTAGAAAGGCGCTCCATAAATAACCCATAATCCATCCATAATAACTTACTTAAATAATGTGACACGAAATGTATAAATCGAGTGTTGAAAGGAGTTTCAATAAATGGGAGTTGAATTGTGAAGTGAGGTTTGAATCTGGTTTGAATGGACTTGAGGTTCGCGGTCAGAGAGTCTTGTTTATTTGGACTCAACTGAACTGGTGACGATAAGAAGTCTTTGAGTCGGACTGACCAGAGACCCGCGGGTCCCGAGGGAACATCTTCGTCCACTTCCTGCTTCCATGGCGTCGAAGCTGAAGACGTGAACAACCTTCCAGTCTCTGAAGCTCCAGACCTCACGGGTCTCTGAAGGTTTGTCGGGAAAGTGTGTGAAAGTGTGTGAAAGTGTGTGAAAGTGTGTGAAAGTGTGTGTAAGTGTGTGAAAGTGTGTGAAAGTGTGTGAAAGTGTGTGTAAGTGTGTGAAAGTGTGTGAAAGTGTGTGAAAGTGTGTGTAAGTGTGTGAAAGTGTGTGAAAGTGTGTGAAAGTGTGTGAAAGTGTGTGAAAGTGTGTGTAAGTGTGTGAAAGTGTGTGAAACTGTGTGAAAGTGTGTGTAAGTGTGTGAAAGTGTGTGAAAGTGTGTGAAAGTGTGTGTAAGTGTGTGAAAGTGTATGAAAGTGTGTGTAAGTGTGTGAAAGTGTGTGAAAGTGTGTGAAAGTGTGTGAAAGTGTGTGTAAGTGTGTGAAAGTGTGTGAAAGTGTGTGTAAGTGTGTGAAAGTGTGTGAAAGTGTGTGAAAGTGTGTGAAAGTGTGTGAAAGTGTGTGAAAGTGTGTGAAAGTGTGTGAAAGTGTGTGTAAGTGTGTGAAAGTGTGTGAAAGTGTGTGAAAGTGTGTGTAAGTGTGTGAAAGTGTGTGAAAGTGTGTGAAAGTGTGTGTAAGTGTGTGAAAGTGTGTGAAAGTGTGTGAAAGTGTGTGAAAGTGTGTGAAAGTGTGTGAAAGTGTGTGTAAGTGTGTGAAAGTGTGTGAAAGTGTGTGAAAGTGTGTGTAAGTGTGTGAAAGTGTGTGAAAGTGTGTGAAAGTGTGTGTAAGTGTGTGAAAGTGTATGAAAGTGTGTGTAAGTGTGTGAAAGTGTGTGAAAGTGTGTGAAAGTGTGTGAAAGTGTGTGTAAGTGTGTGAAAGTGTGTGAAAGTGTGTGTAAGTGTGTGAAAGTGTGTGAAAGTGTGTGAAAGTGTGTGAAAGTGTGTGTAAGTGTGTGAAAGTGTGTGAAAGTGTGTGAAAGTGTGTGAAAGTGTGTGAAAGTGTGTGTAAGTGTGTGAAAGTGTGTGAAAGTGTATGAAAGTGTGTGTAAGTGTGTGAAAGTGTGTGAAAGTGTGTGTAAGTGTGTGAAAGTGTGTGAAAGTGTGTGTAAGTGTGTGAAAGTGTGTGAAAGTGTGTGAAAGTGTGTGTAAGCGTGTGAAAGCGTGTGAAAGCGTGTGAAAGCGTGTGAAAGCGTGTGAAAGCGTGTGAAAGCGTGTGAAAGCGTGTGAAAGCGTGTGTAAGTGTGTGAAAGTGTGTGAAAGTGTGTGAAAGTGTGTGAAAGTGTGTGTAAGTGTGTGAAAGTGTGTGAAAGTGTGTGAAAGTGTGTGAAAGTGTGTGAAAGTGTATGAAAGTGTGTGAAAGTGTGTGAAAGTGTGTGAAAGTGTGTGAAAGTGTATGAAAGTGTGTGAAAGTGTGTGAAAGTGTATGAAAGTGTGTGAAAGTGTGTGAAAGTGTGTGAAAGTGTGTGAAAGTGTGTGAAAGTGTATGAAAGTGTGTGAAAGTGTGTGAAAGTGTGTGAAAGTGTGTGAAAGTGTGTGAAAGTGTGTGAAAGTGTATGAAAGTGTGTGAAAGTGTGTGAAAGTGTGTGAAAGTGTGTGAAAGTGTATGAAAGTGTGTGAAAGTGTGTGAAAGTGTGTGTAAGTGTGTGAAAGTGTGTGAAAGTGTGTGAAAGTGTGTGTAAGTGTGTGAAAGTGTATGAAAGTGTGTGTAAGTGTGTGAAAGTGTGTGAAAGTGTGTGTAAGTGTGTGAAAGTGTGTGAAAGTGTGTGAAAGTGTGTGAAAGTGTGTGAAAGTGTGTGTAAGTGTGTGTAAGTGTGTGAAAGCGTGTGAAAGCGTGTGAAAGCGTGTGAAAGCGTGTGAAAGTGTGTGAAAGTGTGTGAAAGTGTGTGTAAGTGTGTGAAAGTGTGTGAAAGTGTGTGAAAGTGTGTGAAAGTGTGTGTAAGTGTGTGAAAGTGTGTGAAAGTGTGTGAAAGTGTGTGTAAGTGTGTGAAAGTGTGTGAAAGTGTGTGAAAGTGTGTGAAAGTGTGTGAAAGTGTGTGAAAGTGTGTGAAAGTGTATGAAAGTGTGTGAAAGTGTGTGAAAGTGTGTGAAAGTGTGTGAAAGTGTGTGAAAGTGTGTGAAAGTGTATGAAAGTGTGTGAAAGTGTGTGAAAGTGTATGAAAGTGTGTGAAAGTGTGTGAAAGTGTATGAAAGTGTGTGAAAGTGTGTGAAAGTGTATGAAAGTGTGTGAAAGTGTGTGAAAGTGTGTGTAAGTGTGTGAAAGTGTGTGAAAGTGTGTGAAAGTGTGTGTAAGTGTGTGAAAGTGTGTGAAAGTGTGTGTAAGTGTGTGAAAGTGTGTGAAAGTGTATGAAAGTGTGTGAAAGTGTGTGAAAGTGTGTGTAAGTGTGTGAAGTGTGTGTAAGTGTATGAAAGTGTGTGAAAGTGTATGAAAGTGTATGAAAGTGTGTGAAAGTGTATGAAAGTGTGTGAAAGTGTGTGTAAGTGTGTGAAGTGTGTGTAAGTGTATGAAAGTGTGTGAAAGTGTATGAAAGTGTATGAAAGTGTGTGAAAGTGTATGAAAGTGTGTGAAAGTGTGTGAAAGTGTATGAAAGTGTGTGAAAGTGTATGAAAGTGTGTGAAAGTGTGTGAAAGTGTGTGAAAGTGTATGAAAGTGTGTGAAAGTGTGTGTAAGTGTGTGAAAGCGTGTGAAAGCGTGTGAAAGCGTGTGAAAGCGTGTGAAAGCGTGTGAAAGTGTGTGAAAGTGTGTGAAAGTGTGTGAAAGTGTGTGAAAGTGTGTGAAAGTGTGTGAAAGTGTGTGAAAGTGTGTGAAAGTGTATGAAAGTGTGTGAAAGTGTGTGAAAGTGTGTGAAAGTGTGTGAAAGTGTATGAAAGTGTGTGAAAGTGTGTGAAAGTGTGTGAAAGTGTGTGAAAGTGTGTGAAAGTGTATGAAAGTGTGTGAAAGTGTGTGAAAGTGTATGAAAGTGTGTGAAAGTGTGTGAAAGTGTGTGTAAGTGTGTGAAAGTGTGTGAAAGTGTGTGAAAGTGTATGAAAGTGTGTGTAAGTGTGTGAAAGTGTGTGAAAGTGTGTGTAAGTGTGTGAAAGTGTGTGAAAGTGTATGAAAGTGTGTGAAAGTGTGTGAAAGTGTGTGTAAGTGTGTGAAGTGTGTGTAAGTGTATGAAAGTGTGTGAAAGTGTATGAAAGTGTATGAAAGTGTGTGAAAGTGTATGAAAGTGTGTGAAAGTGTGTGTAAGTGTGTGAAGTGTGTGTAAGTGTATGAAAGTGTGTGAAAGTGTATGAAAGTGTATGAAAGTGTGTGAAAGTGTATGAAAGTGTGTGAAAGTGTGTGAAAGTGTATGAAAGTGTGTGAAAGTGTATGAAAGTGTGTGAAAGTGTGTGAAAGTGTGTGAAAGTGTATGAAAGTGTGTGAAAGTGTGTGAAAGTGTATGAAAGTGTATGAAAGTGTGTGAAAGTGTATGAAAGTGTGTGAAAGTGTGTGAAAGTGTGTGAAAGTGTATGAAAGTGTGTGAAAGTGTGTGAAAGTGTATGAAAGTGTATGAAAGTGTGTGAAAGTGTATGAAAGTGTGTGAAAGTGTGTGAAAGTGTATGAAAGTGTATGAAAGTGTGTGAAAGTGTATGAAAGTGTGTGAAAGTGTGTGAAAGTGTGTGAAAGTGTGTGAAAGTAAAACCACTCGTGAGACACAAAAGTCTTTCTGTCAATTTTTGCTGCCAGTTTTGTCGACTCGTGACTCGTTTCTAAAACTCTTTGAATAAAAAAAGTTCCTTCAGTAAGAAAACAAAAAATAAATAATGATACAAATATTTTAATCAGTTGTCTTCGGCCACCGGGTCACCTTGACCCAGAGTAAAGACAAGGATCAAATTAAAAGAAAAGTTCCTTCAGTACAAAAAAACATATTTTTTTAATTAGTGTATGTTGAATACGTGTCATCACAGCCTCACTGGCGCCCCCTACAGCACGTTTGTCCTCACAAACCAACTATTGATCGTCAGGATCATGTTTTGATTGACACCTGTCTGATCCAATCACATCTCTTAGAGCTCCACTCCTCCTTTCATCC
>NC_141820.1:2787171-2809671 GCF_982586985.1 Callionymus lyra | reverse complement strand
AGATCCAAACATGAAAATTGAATCATATAAAGAATTTTTTTAGTTTTTATTCCAACTTTCCTTTTAAACAACACTTTTCCAATTTCTATGCTAATATATTCTGTTTTTGATGCATTTTTTCCTGTTTTTACGATATTTTATTTCCATCGTTCGTGTTATTATTTCTTAGTTTTTCACGATAATAATTTTTCAGTTTTTATTGATAATATTTCTGTTTTCTGTGTTCATTAAATTTCCGTAATTTTGCCCCATTTTTTTTGTTCGTTTTTACTGTTTTTTTTTGTTTTTTTAATCATAATGACTTTTCTTTATTGAAATGTTACTTCATTTTGCTTCTTACTTACTTATTACTTTTTATTATTCGTGATCATTGTATTGTAAGTTTTTTTTCTTTTGAGTTTTGATCCAATCATTTCTCGTCTGTTTTTCATGCAATTCTTTTTCTGTTTGTCGTCATAATTTGACAGTTTTTTTGGTGCTCAATGTTTTCTGTTCTTAGGACAGTTTTATTTTCAGTGATTATTTTGGGGGGTTTTCGTGCTTGTTTTTCCATATTTTTTTCAGTTTTTCGTGATGACTTTACTTCCTCTTTCAGACCGGAAGTGTGTTTCATACTCACACGAGAAGTTCGACCTCGAGTTTCAAAGCAGCTCGACGTCATCTTCAGTCGTTTCTCTTCAAAGATGTGTTTTCAGTTTCGATCGATCAGTTGCTTCTGTCTGGCGGCAGCGTGACGTCACACATTCACACGTTCTTTCAGGCGCGAGGATCCGGTTGGTCTTGAGGGTCACGTGGACTCAGTCACGTGGTGTTGAGTTGTTTTAAAAGTAACTTCAACGAGGAAGAAAAATGATCTGATTGACATCTGAGGCTATGGAGCAACACTGCCCTCTAGCGTCGACTGTGTTGTCACACGTTTAAGTTCTAATAATTTAAGTTTAAATTAAACATTTAAGTTCTAATAATTCAAGTTAAAATAAAACGTTTAAGTTCTAATAATTCAAGTTTAAATAAAACGTTTAAGTTCTAATAATTCAAGTTTAAATAAACATTTAAGTTCTAATAATTCAAGTTTAAATAAAACGTTTAAGTTCTAATAATTCAAGTTTAAATAAAACGTTTAAGTTCTAATAATTCAAGTTTAAATAAAACATTTAAGTTCTAATAATTCAAGTTTAAATAAAACATTTAAGTTCTAATAATTCAAGTTTAAATAAAACGATTAAGTTCTAATAATTCAAGTTTAAATAAAACGTTTAAGTTCTAATAATTCAAGTTTAAATTAAACATTTAAGTTCTAATAATTCAAGTTTAAATAAAACGTTTAAGTTCTAATAATTCAAGTTTAAATAAAACGTTTAAGTTCTAATAATTCAAGTTTAAATTAAACATTTAAGTTCTAATAATTCAAGTTTAAATAAAACATTTAAGTTATAATAATTCAAGTTTAAATAAAACGTTTAAGTTCTAATAATTCAAGTTTAAATTAAACATTTAAGTTCTAATAATTCAAGTTTAAATAAAACATTTAAGTTATAATAATTCAAGTTTAAATAAACATTTAAGTTCTAATAATTCAAGTTTAAATAAAACATTTAAGTTATAATAATTCAAGTTTAAATAAAACGTTTAAGTTCTAATAATTCAAGTTTAAATAAAACGTTTAAGTTCTAATAATTCAAGTTTAAATTAAACATTTAAGTTCTAATAATTCAAGTTTAAATAAAACGTTTAAGTTCTAATAATTCAAGTTTAAATAAAACATTTAAGTTCTAATAATTCATGTTTAAATAAAACATTTAAGTTCTAATAATTCAAGTTTAAATAAAACGTTTAAGTTCTAATAATTCAAGTTAAAATAAAACGTTTAAGTTCTAATAATTCAAGTTTAAATAAAACGTTTAAGTTCTAATAATTCAAGTTTAAATAAAACGTTTAAGTTCTAATAATTCAAGTTTAAATAAAACGTTTAAGTTCTAATAATTCAAGTTTAAATAAAACGTTTAAGTTCTAATAATTCAAGTTTAAATAAACATTTAAGTTCTAATAATTCAAGTTTAAATAAAACATTTAAGTTCTAATAATTCAAGTTTAAATAAAACGTTTAAGTTCTAATAATTCAAGTTTAAATAAAACATTTAAGTTCTAATAATTCAAGTTTAAATTAAACATTTAAGTTCTAATAATTCAAGTTTAAATTAAACATTTAAGTTCTAATAATTCAAGTTTAAATAAAACATTTAAGTTCTAATAATTCAAGTTTAAATAAAACGTTTAAGTTCTAATAATTCAAGTTTAAATTAAACATTTAAGTTCTAATAATTCAAGTTTAAATTAAACATTTAAGTTCTAATAATTCAAGTTTAAATTAAACATTTAAGTTCTAATAATTCAAGTTTAAATTAAACATTTAAGTTCTAATAATTCAAGTTTAAATAAAACGTTTAAGTTCTAATAATTCAAGTTTAAATTAAACATTTAAGTTCTAATAATTCAAGTTTAAATAAAACGTTTAAGTTCTAATAATTCAAGTTTAAATTAAACATTTAAGTTCTAATAATTCAAGTTTAAATTAAACATTTAAGTTCTAATAATTCAAGTTTAAATTAAGCATTTAAGTTCTAATAATTCAAGTTTAAATAAAACGTTTAAGTTCTAATAATTCAAGTTTAAATAAAACATTTAAGTTCTAATAATTCAAGTTTAAATAAAACATTTAAGTTCTAATAATTCAAGTTTAAATAAAACATTTAAGTTCTAATAATTCAAGTTTAAATAAAACGTTTAAGTTCTAATAATTCAAGTTTAAATAAAACATTTAAGTTCTAATAATTCAAGTTTAAATAAAACGTTTAAGTTCTAATAATTCAAGTTAAAATAAAACATTTAAGTTCTAATAATTCAAGTTTAAATAAAACATTTAAGTTCTAATAATTCAAGTTTAAATAAAACGTTTAAGTTCTAATAATTCAAGTTAAAATAAAACGTTTAAGTTCTAATAATTCAAGTTTAAATAAACATTTAAGTTCTAATAATTCAAGTTTAAATAAACATTTAAGTTCTAATAATTCAAGTTAAAATAAAACGTTTAAGTTCTAATAATTCAAGTTTAAATAAAACGTTTAAGTTCTAATAATTCAAGTTTAAATAAAACGTTTAAGTTCTAATAATTCAAGTTTAAATAAAACGTTTAAGTTCTAATAATTCAAGTTTAAATAAAACATTTAAGTTCTAATAATTCAAGTTTAAATAAAACGTTTAAGTTCTAATAATTCAAGTTTAAATAAAACATTTAAGTTCTAATAATTCAAGTTTAAATAAAACGTTTAAGTTTTAATAATTCAAGTTTAAATAAAACGTTTAAGTTCTAATAATTCAAGTTTAAATAAAACGTTTAAGTTCTAATAATTCAAGTTTAAATAAAACGTTTAAGTTCTAATAATTCAAGTTTAAATAAAACGTTTAAGTTCTAATAATTCAAGTTTAAATAAACATTTAAGTTCTAATAATTCAAGTTTAAATTAAACATTTAAGTTCTAATAACAAGTTTAAATTAAACATTTAAGTTCTAATAATTCAAGTTTAAATAAAACGTTTAAGTTCTAATAATTCAAGTTTAAATAAAACATTTAAGTTCTAATAATTCAAGTTTAAATAAAACGTTTAAGTTCTAATAATTCAAGTTAAAATAAAACATTTAAGTTCTAATAATTCAAGTTTAAATAAAACGTTTAAGTTCTAATAATTCAAGTTAAAATAAAACATTTAAGTTCTAATAATTCAAGTTTAAATAAAACATTTAAGTTCTAATAATTCAAGTTTAAATAAAACATTTAAGTTCTAATAATTCAAGTTTAAATAAACATTTAAGTTCTAATAATTCAAGTTTAAATAAACATTTAAGTTCTAATAATTCAAGTTTAAATAAAACATTTAAGTTCTAATAATTCAAGTTTAAATAAACATTTAAGTTCTAATAATTCAAGTTTAAATAAAACGTTTAAGTTCTAATAATTCAAGTTAAAATAAAACGTTTAAGTTCTAATAATTCAAGTTTAAATAAAACATTTAAGTTCTAATAATTCAAGTTTAAATAAAACGTTTAAGTTCTAATAATTCAAGTTTAAATAAAACATTTAAGTTCTAATAATTCAAGTTTAAATAAAACGATTAAGTTCTAATAATTCAAGTTAAAATAAAACGTTTAAGTTCTAATAATTCAAGTTTAAATAAACATTTAAGTTCTAATAATTCAAGTTTAAATAAACATTTAAGTTCTAATAATTCAAGTTAAAATAAAACGTTTAAGTTCTAATAATTCAAGTTTAAATAAAACGTTTAAGTTCTAATAATTCAAGTTTAAATAAAACGTTTAAGTTCTAATAATTCAAGTTAAAATAAAACATTTAAGTTCTAATAATTCAAGTTTAAATAAAACATTTAAGTTCTAATAATTCATGTTTAAATAAAACATTTAAGTTCTAATAATTCAAGTTTAAATAAAACGTTTAAGTTCTAATAATTCAAGTTTAAATAAAACGTTTAAGTTCTAATAATTCAAGTTTAAATAAAACGTTTAAGTTCTAATAATTCAAGTTTAAATAAAACGTTTAAGTTCTAATAATTCAAGTTTAAATAAAACGTTTAAGTTCTAATAATTCAAGTTTAAATTAAACATTTAAGTTCTAATAATTCAAGTTTAAATAAAACATTTAAGTTCTAATAATTCAAGTTTAAATTAAACATTTAAGTTCTAATAATTCAAGTTTAAATAAAACGTTTAAGTTCTAATAATTCAAGTTTAAATAAAACATTTAAGTTCTAATAATTCAAGTTTAAATAAAACGTTTAAGTTCTAATAATTCAAGTTAAAATAAAACATTTAAGTTCTAATAATTCAAGTTTAAATAAAACGTTTAAGTTCTAATAATTCAAGTTAAAATAAAACATTTAAGTTCTAATAATTCAAGTTTAAATAAAACATTTAAGTTCTAATAATTCAAGTTTAAATAAAACATTTAAGTTCTAATAATTCAAGTTTAAATAAACATTTAAGTTCTAATAATTCAAGTTTAAATAAACATTTAAGTTCTAATAATTCAAGTTTAAATAAAACGTTTAAGTTCTAATAATTCAAGTTAAAATAAAACGTTTAAGTTCTAATAATTCAAGTTTAAATAAACATTTAATTATAATAATTCAAGTTTAAATAAAATAAATAATGTCGACTCTATTGTTGTTCATGCGGGAGATGATTCAGGTTCAGGTCTCTTTAAGAGGAAGGTCATCTTAGAGCGCCACCTCATGGACATGTTGAGTACTGCGGTCTGATGAACTTGATGTCAGTTTTTTATTTTATTTGAGGAAGAAACGTTTGTTTTATTCATTTAATCACGAGGCAGAATGAAATGAACTTGTAATACTTCATCTTCCCTACAGAGGGAGCTCTCGGTCTAACACTGAGCGTAAACTTCTGGTAAACAGTCAGTGAGTAATAATAGTTAGTAGTAATAGTTAGTAGTAAAGATGTTTCTACACCAGGGTCACAAAGAACTTAAACAATCAAAATAATACTTGATATAATATATACTTTAAAGAGAAACACTGAGACAAACACAAGAGTCTCAGAGAATCAAGGAGAAACTCAAACAAAAGTGTCTTGAGATGAGATCATGATACTAATACTACTACTACTACTACTACTACTACTACTACTACTACTACTACTACTACTACTACTACTACTACTACTACTACTACTACTACTACTACTACTACTACTACTACTACTAATACTACTACTACTACTACTACTACTACTACTACTACTACTAATACTACTACTACTACTACTACTACTACTACTACTACTACTACTACTACTAATACTACTACTACTACTACTACTACTACTACTACTAATACTACTACTACTACTACTACTACTACTACTACTAATACTACTACTACTACTACTACTACTACTACTACTACTACTACTACTAATACTACTACTACTACTACTACTACTACTACTACTACTACTACTACTACTAATACTACTACTACTACTACTACTAATACTACTACTACTACTACTACTACTACTACTAATACTACTACTACTAATACTACTACTACTACTACTACTACTACTACTACTACTACTACTACTAATACTACTACTACTACTACTACTACTACTACTACTACTACTACTACTACTAATACTACTACTACTACTACTACTACTACTACTACTACTACTACTAATACTACTACTACTACTACTACTACTACTACTACTACTACTACTAATACTACTACTACTACTACTACTACTACTACTACTACTACTACTACTAATACTACTACTACTACTACTACTAATACTACTACTACTACTACTACTACTACTACTAATACTACTACTACTAATACTACTACTACTACTACTACTACTACTACTACTACTACTACTACTAATACTACTACTACTACTACTACTACTACTACTACTACTACTACTACTAATACTACTACTACTACTACTACTACTACTACTACTACTACTACTAATACTACTACTACTACTACTACTACTACTACTACTACTACTACTAATACTACTACTACTACTACTACTACTACTACTACTACTACTACTACTACTACTAATACTACTACTACTACTACTACTACTACTACTACTACTACTACTACTAATACTACTACTACTACTACTACTACTACTACTACTACTACTACTACTACTACTAATACTACTACTACTACTACTACTACTACTACTACTACTACTACTACTAATACTACTACTACTACTACTACTACTACTACTACTACTACTAATACTACTACTACTACTACTACTACTACTACTACTACTACTACTACTAATACTACTACTACTACTACTACTACTACTACTACTACTACTACTAATACTACTACTACTACTACTACTAATACTACTACTACTACTACTACTACTACTACTACTACTACTACTACTAATACTACTACTACTACTACTACTACTACTACTACTACTACTACTACTAATACTACTACTACTACTACTACTAATACTACTACTACTACTACTACTACTACTACTAATACTACTACTACTACTACTACTACCACTACTACTACTACTAATAATAATAATATTACAAAAAAACAACAACAATTATAATAATAGTTGGATGGATTTATTATATTATTATATACAGTATAATATAATAATATAATATTATTACTATAATAACAATAATGATTTGAAAACACAGTAAGAATTAAATGAATAGTAACAGTATAATAATAATAATAATAATAATAATAATAATAATAGTAAAGACAGTAAGAAATATAAGAATATTAACAGTATAATAATAATAATAATAATAATAATAATAATAATAATAGTAAAGACAGTAAGAAATATAAGAATATTAACAGTATAATAATAATAATAATAATAATAATAAAGACAGTAAGAATTATGATAATAGTTACAGTATAATAAAATAATAATAATGATAATAATAATAATGGTTACAGTAAAAAAATTTTTTTATAATAGTTACAGTATAATAATGATAATAATAATAATAGTAAACACAGAAAGAATTATAATAATTGTAATAGTATAATAATAATAATAATATAAATAATAATAATATTAGTAAACACGGTAAAAATTATAATAATAGTTACAGTATAATAAAATAATCAGAATCAGAATCAGAATAATGGTTACAGTATAAAAATAATAATAATCATAATAATAGTTACTGTATAATAATAATAATATAATAATAATAATAATCACAGTAAAAATGATAATAATAGTTACAAAATAATAATAATAATAATCATAATAATGGTTACAGTATATTAAAAAAATTAAAAAAAATAATCATAATAATAGTCACAGTATATTAAAAAAATAAAAAAAATATTCATAATAATAGTCACAGTATATTAAAAAAATAAAAAAATATTCATAATAATCGTTACAGTATATTAAAAAAAAAAAAAAAATCATAATAATAGTTACAGTATATTAAAAATAATATTAATGATCATAATAATCATAATAATGGTTACATTGTAAATATAAAAAAAAAAAAAATCATCATAATAATAGTTACAGTATAATAAAAATAATATTAATGATCATAATAATCATAATAATGGTTACATTATAAATATAAAAAAAAAAATAATCATCATAATAATAGTTACAGTATAATAAAAATAATTTTAATGATCATAATAATCATAATAATGGTTACATTATAAATATAAAAAAAAAAATAATCATCATAATAATAGTTACAGTATATTAAAAATAATATTAATGATCATAATAATCATAATAATGGTTACATTATAAATATAAAAAAAATAATAATCATCATAATAATAGTTACAGTATAATAAAAATAATATTAATGATCATAATAATCATAATAATGGTTACATTATAAATATAAAAAAAATAATAATCATCATAATAATAGTTACAGTATAATAAAAATAATATTAATGATCATAATAATCATAATAATGGTTACATTATATATATATTAAAAAAAATAATAATCATCATAATAATAGTTACAGTATATTAAAAAAATAAAAAAATAATCATAATAATAGTTACAGTATATAAAAAAAAAAAATAATCATCATAATAATAGTTACAGTATATTAAAAATAATCATAATAATCATAATAATGGTTACATTATAAATATTAAAAAAAAAAATAATCATCATAATAATAGTTACAGTATATTAAAAATAATCATAATAATCATAATAATGGTTACATTATAAATATTAAAAAAATAAATAATAATCATCATAATAGTTACAGTATATTAAAAAAATAAAAAAATAATCATAATAATAGTTACAGTATATTAAAAAAATAAATAATAATCATCATAATAGTTACAGTATATTAAAAAAATAAAAAAATAATCATAATAATAGTTACAGTATATTAAAAATAATCATAATAATCATAATAATGGTTACATTATAAAAAAATAAATAATAATCATCATAATAATAGTTACAGTATAATAATATTCTACTAAAAGTTACTTCCTTTTCACGAAAAAGAGACAAATCACATGTCAAAAGTTTTTTTCTTTATGAATGAATTGATTGATTATTGATCGAGTTTCACTGTCAAATAGTTTGATGACAGAGCGGATGATTGATTGTTTCAAGGCTTCACTGAAACAACATTGTTCTTCGTCAGCGTCGCTCCAACACTCTCTGATTAACATTGGAATCATCCATCATCTCCCGTCCGCGGCTGTTTGCTCAAACAATACTTGTTCCTCGGAGGCCGGAGCGCAGAGTTCAGGCTCGAGCGGCGCCTTCACGGGTCGGTACCACCGCGGTGAAGACACGCCCTCGGTTCTGATGGTCCCGCGCTCATGGGTCAAAGGTCACGTGAAGGAAAGCACTTTCTTTCTTCTTGAACTGTTTGTTGACAAAAACACAAACATTGATGCTGCTGATGTCACTCCTGGAGACACACAATCGTACACTTCAACTACACAAACTCACAAGTGAAGCTGGTCTCTGTGGAGGAGAACCATGGTCTCAGAGATGCTGTAGAAGCACAGAAGACCTGCAGAGTGATCCAGGTGACCCCCACTGTGGAGGGTCCTACACTGGAGACTCTAATTTGACCTCTGAGAGTGAGGTGGTGCCTTCACTGACCTCTGAGAGTGAGGTGGTGCCTTCACTGACCTCTGAGAGTGAGGTGCTATCTTCACTGACCTCTGAGAGTGAGGTGGTACCTTCACTGACCTCTGAGAGTGAGGTCCTATCTTCACTGACCTCTGAGAGTGAGGTGGTGCCTTCACTGACCTCTGAGAGTGAGGTCCTATCTTCACTGACCTCTGAGAGTGAGGTGGTGTCTTCACTGACCTCTGAGAGTGAGGTCCTATCTTCACTGACCTCTGAGAGTGAGGTGGTGCCTTCACTGACCTCTGAGAGTGAGGTGGTGCCTTCACTGACCTCTGAGAGTGAGGTCCTATCTTCACTGACCTCTGAGAGTGAGGTGGTGCCTTCACTGACCTCTGAGAGTGAGGTCCTATCTTCACTGACCTCTGAGAGTGAGGTCCTATCTTCACTGACCTCTGAGAGTGAGGTGGTGTCACACAATCAATCTCATCAACCTCATCCAACCTCATCAAACCTCATCCAACCTCATCAACCTCATCCAACCTCATCAAACCTCATCCAACCTCATCAACCTCATCAACCTCATCCAACCTCATCAACCTCATCAACCTCATCCAACCTCATCAACCTCATCAACCTCATCCAACCTCATCAACCTCATCCAACCTCATCAAACCTCATCCAACCTCATCAACCTCATCAACCTCATCAACCTCATCAAACCTCATCCAACCTCATCAACCTCATCAACCTCATCCAACCTCATCAACCTCATCCAACCTCATCAAACCTCATCCAACCTCATCAACCTCATCAACCTCATCAACCTCATCCAACCTCATCCAACCTCATCAACCTCATCAACCTCATCCAACCTCATCAACCTCATCAACCTCATCCAACCTCATCCAACCTCATCCAACCTCATCAACCTCATCCAACCTCATCCAACCTCATCAACCTCATCCAACCTCATCAACCTCATCAACCTCATCCAACCTCATCAACCTCATCCAACCTCATCCAACTTCATCCAACCTCATCCAACCTCATCAACCTCATCCAACCTCATCAACCTCATCAACCTCATCCAACCTCATCCAACCTCATCAACCTCATCCAACCTCATCAACCTCATCCAACCTCATCCAACCTCATCAACCTCATCCAACCTCATCAACCTCATCAACCTCATCCAACCTCATCCAACCTCATCAACCTCATCCAACCTCATCAACCTCATCCAACCTCATCAACCTCATCCAACCTCATCAACCTCATCCAACCTCATCAACCTCATCAACCTCATCAACCTCATCAACCTCATCAACCTCATCCAACCTCATCAACCTCATCAACCTCATCCAACCTCATCAACCTCATCCAACCTCATCAACCTCATCCAACCTCATCCAACTTCATCCAACCTCATCCAACCTCATCAACCTCATCCAACCTCATCAACCTCATCCAACCTCATCCAACCTCATCCAACCTCATCAACCTCATCCAACCTCATCAACCTCATCAACCTCATCCAACCTCATCAACCTCATCCAACCTCATCAACCTCATCAACCTCACCCAACCTCATCCAACCTCATCAACCTCATCCAACCTCATCAACCTCATCAACCTCATCAACCTCATCCAACCTCATCAACCTCATCCAACCTCATCCAACCTCATCAACCTCATCCAACCTCATCAACCTCATCAACCTCATCCAACCTCATCAACCTCATCCAACCTCATCAACCTCATCCAACCTCATCAACCTCATCCAACCTCATCAACCTCATCAACCTCATCAACCTCATCAACCTCATCAACCTCATCAACCTCATCCAACCTCATCAACCTCATCCAACCTCATCCAACCTCATCAACCTCATCCAACCTCATCAACCTCATCAACCTCATCAACCTCATCCAACCTGATGATCCACACGCCTTACAACACCTACGAATTGATTCAATTAATTTATCTCCAACACACACACGCACACACATGCACACACACGCACACACTCTCACACACACACACACACGCACACACACACACACGCACACACACACATTCTCACACACGCACACGCACACACACAGACGCACACACACAGATACACAGACAAACAAAGACAGACACACACACGCATACGTGAAAAAACACACACAAAAACAGACACATACATGAACAAACAGACACACACACATGAACCAACACATACACAGCCAAACACACAAACACACAAACAAATGAACAAACAGACACACAAGAACGAACAGACACATAAACAAATACAAAAACAGACACACACATGTACAAACAGACACACACATGAACAGACACACACACAAATACAAAAAGAGACACACAAGAACAAACAGACACAAATACAAAAACAGACACACAAGAACAAACAGACACACACACAAATACAAAAACAGACACACAAGAACAAACAGACACACACACAAATACAAAAACAGACACACAAGAACAAACAGACACACACACAAATACAAAAACAGACACACACACATGAACGAAGTGCAACACAAAGACTACACGTCTCATGATAACACACAGACGTCTGGATCGGGTCTGGAAGTGGTTTCTGTCAGATAAGAGCCGTGACACTGCACAGAGGTCCATGTCGGACACACAAAGAGTCCATTCAAGTAGACGCACAAACACCAGATGCCATGTGTCCGCGGACGTGGAGACGCTCACAGCGACGTGTCCATAACCAGCCTGGAAACTCTGCTCAGGTATGTGAGTCGAGTGGAATCAAGCTGCAGAGAAATGAAACCAAGCAGCTCTTTGGACGTGAGGTCAGATTTGTTAAGATGAGGGATCGCAGGAGTCACCGTGTCACGACCGGGTTCTAAGATGTCTTCAGCTGAGCCTCTGTGGATCCTGGCGGATGATTGGCTCTCAGGCGACTCCTGATGCATCATGGGAGAAGAGCGCTCCTGGACTCCTGATGCATCATGGGAGTCGAGCGTTCCTTGACTCCTGATGCATCATGGGAGTCGAGCGCTCCTTGACTCCTGATGCATCATGTGAGTCGAGCGCTCCTTGACTCCTGATGCATCATGGGAGTCGAGCGCTCCTGGACTCCTGATGCATCATGGGAGTCGAGCGCTCCTGGACTCCTGATGCATCATGGGAGTCGAGCGCTCCTTGACTCCTGATGCATCATGTGAGTCGAGCGCTCCTGGACTCCTGATGCATCATGGGAGTCGAGCGCTCCTTGACTCCTGATGCATCATGGGAGTCGAGCGTTCCTTGACTCCTGATGCATCATGGGAGTCGAGCGCTCCTTGACTCCTGATGCATCATGGGAGTCGAGCGCTCCTGGACTCCTGATGCATCATGGGAGTCGAGCGCTCCTGGACTCCTGATGCATCATGGGAGTCGAGCGCTCCTTGACTCCTGATGCATCATGGGAGTCGAGCGCTCCTGGACTCGTGAGGCATCATGGGAGTCGAGCGTTCCTTGACTCCTGATGCATCATGGGAGTCGAGCGCTCCTGGACTCGTGAGGCATCATGGGAGTCGAGCGTTCCTTGACTCCTGATGCATCATGGGAGTCGAGCGCTCCTGGACTCCTGATGCATCATGGGAGTCGAGCGCTCCTTGACTCCTGATGCATCATGGGAGTCGAGCGTTCCTTGACTCCTGATGCATCATGGGAGTCGAGCGCTCCTGGACTCCTGATGCATCATGGGAGTCGAGCGCTCCTTGACTCCTGATGCATCATGGGAGTCGAGCGTTCCTTGACTCCTGATGCATCATGGGAGTCGAGCGCTCCTGGACTCCTGATGCATCATGGGAGTCGAGCGCTCCTTGACTCCTGATGCATCATGGGAGTCGAGCGTTCCTTGACTCCTGATGCATCATGGGAGTCCAGCGCTCCTTGACTCCTGATGCATCATGGGAGTCCAGCGCTCCTGGACTCCTGATGCATCATGGGAGTCGAGCGCTCCTTGACTCCTGATGCATCATGGGAGTCGAGCGTTCCTTGACTCCTGATGCATCATGGGAGTCGAGCGCTCCTTGACTCCTGATGCATCATGGGAGTTGAGCGTTCCTTGACTCCTGATGCATCATGGGAGTCGAGCGCTCCTGGACTCCTGATGCATCATGGGAGTCGAGCGCTCCTTGACTCCTGATGCATCATGGGAGTCCAGCGCTCCTTGACTCCTGATGCATCATGGGAGTCGAGCGCTCCTTGACTCCTGATGCATCATGGGAGTCGAGCGCTCCTGGACTCCTGATGCATCATGGGAGTCGAGCGCTCCTGGACTCGTGAGGCATCATGGGAGTCGAGCGTTCCTTGACTCCTGATGCATCATGGGAGTCGAGCGCTCCTTGACTCCTGATGCATCATGGGAGTCCAGCGCTCCTTGACTCCTGATGCATCATGGGAGTCCAGCGCTCCTTGACTCCTGATGCATCATGGGAGTCGAGCGTTCCTTGACTCCTGATGCATCATGGGAGTCGAGCGTTCCTTGACTCCTGATGCATCATGGGAGTCGAGCGCTCCTGGACTCCTGATGTATCATGGGAGTCGAGCGTTCCTTGACTCCTGATGCATCATGGGAGTCGAGCGTTCCTTGACTCCTGATGCATCATGGGAGTCGAGCGTTCCTTGACTCCTGATGCATCATGGGAGTCGAGCGCTCCTGGACTCCTGATGCATCATGGGAGTCGAGCGTTCCTTGACTCCTGATGCATCATGGGAGTCGAGCGTTCCTTGACTCCTGATGCATCATGGGAGTCGAGCACTCCTTGACTCCTGATGCATCATGGGAGTCGAGCCCCCATGGACTCCTGAGGCATCATGGGAGTCGAGCACTCCTGGACTCCTGATGCATCATGGGAGTCTAGCGTTCCTTGACTCCTGAGGCATCATGGGAGTCGAGCGCTCCTGGACTCCTGATGCATCATGGGAGTCGAGCCCCCATGGACTCCTGAGGCATCATGGGAGTCGAGCACTCCTGGACTCCTGATGCATCATGGGAGTCGAGCGTTCCTTGACTCCTGATGCATCATGGGAGTCGAGCGTTCCTGGACTCCTGATGCATCATGGGAGTCGAGCGTTCCTTGACTCCTGATGCATCATGGGAGTCGAGCGTTCCTGGACTCCTGAGGCATCATGGGAGTCGAGCACTCCTGGACTCCTGATGCATCATGGGAGTCGAGTGTTCCTGGACTCCTGATGAATCATGGGAGTCGAGCGCTTCTGGACTACTGATGCATCATGGGAGTCGAGCGCTCCTGGACTCCTGATGCATCATGGGAGTCGAGCGTTCCTGGACTCTGATGCATCATGGGAGTCGAGCGTTCCTTGACTCCTGATGCATCATGGGAGTCGAGCGTTCCTTGACTCCTGATGCATCATGGGAGTCGAGCGCTCCTGGACTCCTGATGCATCATGGGAGTCGAGCGTTCCTTGACTCCTGATGCATCATGGGAGTCGAGCGTTCCTTGACTCCTGATGCATCATGGGAGTCGAGCGCTCCTTGACTCCTGATGCATCATGGGAGTCGAGCGCTCCTGGACTCCTGATGCATCATGGGAGTCGAGCGCTCCTGGACTCCTGATGCATCATGGGAGTCGAGCGCTCCTTGACTCCTGATGCATCATGGGAGTCGAGCCCCCATGGACTCCTGAGGCATCATGGGAGTCGAGCGCTCCTGGACTCCTGATGCATCATGGGAGTCGAGCGTTCCTTGACTCCTGAGGCATCATGGGAGTCGAGCGCTCCTGGACTCCTGATGCATCATGGGAGTCGAGCGTTCCTTGACTCCTGATGCATCATGGGAGTCGAGCGTTCCTTGACTCCTGATGCATCATGGGAGTCGAGCGTTCCTTGACTCCTGATGCATCATGGGAGTCGAGCGTTCCTTGACTCCTGATGCATCATGGGAGTCGAGCACTCCTTGACTCCTGATGCATCATGGGAGTCGAGCCCCCATGGACTCCTGAGGCATCATGGGAGTCGAGCACTCCTGGACTCCTGATGCATCATGGGAGTCTAGCGTTCCTTGACTCCTGAGGCATCATGGGAGTCGAGCGCTCCTGGACTCCTGATGCATCATGGGAGTCGAGCACTCCTTGACTCCTGATGCATCATGGGAGTCGAGCACTCCTTGACTCCTGATGCATCATGGGAGTCGAGCACTCCTTGACTCCTGATGCATCATGGGAGTCGAGCCCCCATGGACTCCTGAGGCATCATGGGAGTCGAGCACTCCTGGACTCCTGATGCATCATGGGAGTCTAGCGTTCCTTGACTCCTGAGGCATCATGGGAGTCGAGCGCTCCTGGACTCCTGATGCATCATGGGAGTCGAGCCCCCATGGACTCCTGAGGCATCATGGGAGTCGAGCACTCCTGGACTCCTGATGCATCATGGGAGTCGAGCGTTCCTTGACTCCTGATGCATCATGGGAGTCGAGCGTTCCTGGACTCCTGATGCATCATGGGAGTCGAGCGTTCCTTGACTCCTGATGCATCATGGGAGTCGAGCGTTCCTGGACTCCTGAGGCATCATGGGAGTCGAGCACTCCTGGACTCCTGATGCATCATGGGAGTCGAGTGTTCCTGGACTCCTGATGAATCATGGGAGTCGAGCGCTTCTGGACTACTGATGCATCATGGGAGTCGAGCGCTCCTGGACTCCTGATGCATCATGGGAGTCGAGCGTTCCTGGACTCTGATGCATCATGGGAGTCGAGCGTTCCTTGACTCCTGATGCATCATGGGAGTCGAGCGTTCCTTGACTCCTGATGCATCATGGGAGTCGAGCGCTCCTGGACTCCTGATGCATCATGGGAGTCGAGCGTTCCTTGACTCCTGATGCATCATGGGAGTCGAGCGTTCCTTGACTCCTGATGCATCATGGTAGTCGAGCGCTCCTTGACTCCTGATGCATCATGGGAGTCGAGCGCTCCTGGACTCCTGATGCATCATGGGAGTCGAGCGCTCCTGGACTCCTGATGCATCATGGGAGTCGAGCGCTCCTTGACTCCTGATGCATCATGGGAGTCGAGCCCCCATGGACTCCTGAGGCATCATGGGAGTCGAGCGCTCCTGGACTCCTGATGCATCATGGGAGTCGAGCGTTCCTTGACTCCTGAGGCATCATGGGAGTCGAGCGCTCCTGGACTCCTGATGCATCATGGGAGTCGAGCGTTCCTTGACTCCTGATGCATCATGGGAGTCGAGCGTTCCTTGACTCCTGATGCATCATGGGAGTCGAGCGTTCCTTGACTCCTGATGCATCATGGGAGTCGAGCGTTCCTTGACTCCTGATGCATCATGGGAGTCGAGCACTCCTTGACTCCTGATGCATCATGGGAGTCGAGCCCCCATGGACTCCTGAGGCATCATGGGAGTCGAGCACTCCTGGACTCCTGATGCATCATGGGAGTCTAGCGTTCCTTGACTCCTGAGGCATCATGGGAGTCGAGCGCTCCTGGACTCCTGATGCATCATGGGAGTCGAGCACTCCTTGACTCCTGATGCATCATGGGAGTCGAGCACTCCTTGACTCCTGATGCATCATGGGAGTCGAGCCCCCATGGACTCCTGAGGCATCATGGGAGTCGAGCACTCCTGGACTCCTGATGCATCATGGGAGTCGAGCGTTCCTTGACTCCTGATGCATCATGGGAGTCGAGCGTTCCTGGACTCCTGAGGCATCATGGGAGTCGAGCACTCCTGGACTCCTGATGCATCATGGGAGTCGAGTGTTCCTTGACTCCTGATGCATCATGGGAGTCGAGCGCTCCTGGACTCCTGATGCATCATGGGAGTCGAGTGCTCCTGGACTCCTGATGAATCATGGGAGTCGAGCGCTCCTGGACTACTGATGCATCATGGGAGTCGAGCGCTCCTGGACTCCTGATGCATCATGGGAGTCGAGCGTTCCTGGACTCTGATGCATCATGGGAGTCGAGCGTTCCTTGACTCCTGATGCATCATGGGAGTCAAGCACTCCTGGACTCCTGATGCATCATGGGAGTCGAGCGCTCCTTGACTCCTGATGCATCATGGGAGTCGAGCGCTCCTTGACTCCTGATGCATCATGGGAGTCGAGCGTTCCTTGACTCCTGATGCATCATGGGAGTCGAGCGTTCCTGGACTCCTGATGCATCATGGGAGTCGAGCGCTCCTGGACTCCTGATGCATCATGGGAGTCGAGCGCTCCTGGACTCCTGATGCATCATGGGAGTCGAGCGCTCCTTGACTCCTGATGCATCATGGGAGTCGAGCGCTCCTGGACTCGTGAGGCATCATGGGAGTCGAGCGCTCCTTGACTCCTGATGCATCATGGGAGTCCAGCGCTCCTGGACTCCTGATGCATCATGGGAGTCGAGCGCTCCTTGACTCCTGATGCATCATGGGAGTCGAGCGTTCCTTGACTCCTGATGCATCATGGGAGTCGAGCGTTCCTTGACTCCTGATGCATCATGGGAGTCGAGCGCTCCTGGACTCCTGATGCATCATGGGAGTCGAGCGTTCCTTGACTCCTGATGCATCATGGGAGTCGAGCGTTCCTTGACTCCTGATGCATCATGGGAGTCGAGCGCTCCTGGACTCCTGATGCATCATGGGAGTCGAGCGTTCCTTGACTCCTGATGCATCATGGGAGTCGAGCGTTCCTTGACTCCTGATGCATCATGGGAGTCGAGCGTTCCTTGACTCCTGATGCATCATGGGAGTCGAGCGTTCCTGGACTCCTGATGCATCATGGGAGTCGAGCGTTCCTGGACTCCTGATGCATCATGGGAGTCGAGCTCTTCATCTGGTCCTTCTCAAAAACCCGTCCCTGCTCCTGACGCTCGGGTCTCGACTGTATATCAGTGACAGGAGGTAAAAATAGAAGGTGTCGGAGCCTCCATGTTACGAGGGTCACTGTCCCGACACCTGCAGGCTGATACCAGACACGTCCAGGCGTTCCAGCGAGTGGACGGAGGAGGAGGTGATGATCTAATGGGCCAGAGATAAGAAGAAGAGGGTGAGAAATGTTACGTGTCTTCTTTTGACCCATTAACAAGTCAAAGTCATTCGTATGTTCTTCTCAAGTTCTTCCGTGTCCTGATGCTGAACTGTCGACGTCCATCAGGTCCACCTGTCAGTCGAAGAACTTGAGAAGAACATATGAATGACTCTGAGTATCTCATGAAGTTCATGAAGAAGTCTCTGGTCTTGAACCGAAGATGAAGATGACCTTCAATCTTTCACCTTCATCTCATTCCTCAACACCTTTTTCTACCACGACTCTCCATATATTTCTATTTCATCCTCTTTTTCTTTACACCTTTGTCTCTCTCTCTCCGTGTCACTCCTGTTTTTAGTGTATGTTTCTATTTCATCCTCTTTTTCTTTACACGTTTGTCTCTCTCTCTCCGTGTCACTCCTGTTTTTAGTGTATGTTTCTATTTCAACCTCTTTTTCTTTACACCTTTGTCTCTCTCTCTCCGTGTCACTCCTGTTTTTAGTGTATGTTTCTATTTCAACCTCTTTTTCTTTACACGTTTGTCTCTCTCTCTCCGTGTCACTCCTGTTTTTAGTGTATGTTTCTATTTCAACCTCTTTTTCTTTACACGTTTGTCTCTCTCTCTCCGTGTCACTCCTGTTTTTAGTGTATGTTTCTATTTCATCCTCTTTTTCTTTACACCTTTGTCTCTCTCTCTCTGTGTCACTCCTGTTTTTAGTGTATGTTTCTATTTCAACCTCTTTTTCTTTACACCTTTCTCTCTCTCTCTCCGTGTCACTCCTGTTTTTAGTGTATGTTTCTATTTCAACCTCTTTTTCTTTACACCTTTGTCTCTCTCTCTCCGTGTCACTCCTGTTTTTAGTGTATGTTTCTATTTCAACCTCTTTTTCTTTACACCTTTGTCTCTCTCTCTCCGTGTCACTCCTGTTTTTAGTGTATGTTTCTATTTCAACCTCTTTTTCTTTACACCTTTGTCTCTCTCTCTCCGTGTCACTCCAGTTTTTAGTGTATGTTTCTATTTCAACCTCTTTTTCTTTACACGTTTCTCTCTCTCTCCGTGTCACTCCTGTTTTTAGTGTATGTTTCTACTTCCATCCATCCATCCATCCATCCATCCATCCATCCATCCATCCATCCATCCATCCATCCATCCATCCATCCATCCATCCATCCATCCATCCATCCATCCATCCATCCATCCATCCATCCATCCATCCATCCATCCATCCATCCATCCATCCATCCATCCATCCATCCATCCATCCATCCATCCATCCATTCATGCATCCATCCATCGACAACTAAAACATTTGAAACCTGTCGTTCAAATGTTATTGGATCGATCTGATCAAATCTTGTAAAAATGTGATTAATCTGATTTAAAACAGGTTTTGTTGTTCAAACATTTTCAGTAGGATTACGATAAATTCAAGGATAATCCAGGTCCTGACAGAAGGTAGGATTAGGAAGGAAATCTTTACATTTGGTCAAATAATCTCATCATAATTTGTATTATTTTGTGCTTATACTTTCATTCATATTCACAGTATTTGTTCAGAGTAGACATAGGCTGCTAATGAATCCTTTCAAAGTAGACATAGGCTGCTAATGAATCCTTTCAAAGTAGACATAGGCTGCTAATGAATCCTTTCAAAGTAGACATAGGCTGCTAATGAAGCCTTTCAAAGTAGACATAGGCTGCTAATAAAGCCTTTCAAAGTAGACATAGGCTGCTAATAAAGCCTTTCAAAGTAGACATAGGCTGCTAACGAATCCTTTCAGAGTAGACATAGGCTGCTAATTAAGCCTTTCAAAGTAGACATAGGCTGCTAACGAAACCTTTCAGAGTAGACATAGGCTGCTAATGAAGCCTTTCAAAGTAGACATAGGCTGCTAATGAAGCCTTTCAGAGTAGACATAGGCTGCTAATGAAGCCTTTCAAAGTAGACATAGGCTGCTAACGAAACCTTTCAGAGTAGACATAGGCTGCTAATGAAGCCTTTCAAAGTAGACATAGGCTGCTAACGAAACCTTTCAGATTAGACATAGGCTGCTAATGAAGCCTTTTCAAAGTAGACATAGGCTGCTAACGAAACCTTTCAGAGTAGACATAGGCTGCTAATTAAGCCTTTCAAAGTAGACATAGGCTGCTAACGAATCCTTTCAGAGTAGACATAGGCTGCTAATTAAGCCTTTCAAAGTAGACATAGGCTGCTAACGAAACCTTTCAGAGTAGACATAGGCTGCTAATTAAGCCTTTCAAAGTAGACATAGGCTGCTAACGAATCCTTTCAGAGTAGACATAGGCTGCTAATGAAGCCTTTCAAAGTAGACATAGGCTGCTAACGAAACCTTTCAGATTAGACATAGGCTGCTAATGAAGCCTTTTCAAAGTAGACATAGGCTGCTAACGAAACCTTTCAGAGTAGACATAGGCTGCTAATAAAGCCTTTCAAAGTAGACATAGGCTGCTAACGAATCCTTTCAGAGTAGACATAGGCTGCTAACGAAACCTTTCAGAGTAGACATAGGCTGCTAATAAAGCCTTTCAAAGTAGACATAGGCTGCTAACGAATCCTTTCAGAGTAGACATAGGCTGCTAACGAAACCTTTCAGAGTAGACATAGGCTGCTAACGAATCCTTTCAGAGTAGACATAGGCTGCTAATGAATCCTTTCAAAGTAGACATAGGCTGCTAATGAAGCCTTTCAAAGTAGACATAGGCTGCTAATAAAGCCTTTCAAAGTAGACATAGGCTGCTAATAAAGCCTTTCAAAGTAGACATAGGCTGCTAACGAATCCTTTCAGAGTAGACATAGGCTGCTAATTAAGCCTTTCAAAGTAGACATAGGCTGCTAACGAAACCTTTCAGAGTAGACATAGGCTGCTAATGAAGCCTTTCAAAGTAGACATAGGCTGCTAATGAAGCCTTTCAGAGTAGACATAGGCTGCTAATGAAGCCTTTCAAAGTAGACATAGGCTGCTAACGAAACCTTTCAGAGTAGACATAGGCTGCTAATGAAGCCTTTCAAAGTAGACATAGGCTGCTAACGAAACCTTTCAGATTAGACATAGGCTGCTAATGAAGCCTTTTCAAAGTAGACATAGGCTGCTAACGAAACCTTTCAGAGTAGACATAGGCTGCTAATTAAGCCTTTCAAAGTAGACATAGGCTGCTAACGAATCCTTTCAGAGTAGACATAGGCTGCTAATTAAGCCTTTCAAAGTAGACATAGGCTGCTAATGAAGCCTTTCAAAGTAGACATAGGCTGCTAACGAAACCTTTCAGATTAGACATAGGCTGCTAATGAAGCCTTTTCAAAGTAGACATAGGCTGCTAACGAAACCTTTCAGAGTAGACATAGGCTGCTAATAAAGCCTTTCAAAGTAGACATAGGCTGCTAACGAATCCTTTCAGAGTAGACATAGGCTGCTAACGAAACCTTTCAGAGTAGACATAGGCTGCTAACGAATCCTTTCAGAGTAGACATAGGCTGCTAATGAATCCTTTCAGAGTAGACATAGGCTGCTAATGAATCCTTTCAGAGTAGACATAGGCTGCTAACGAATCCTTTCAGAGTACACGTAGGCTGCTAATGAAGCCTTTCAAAGTAGACATAGGCTGCTAACGAATCCTTTCAGAGTAGACGTAGGCTGCTAATGAATCCTTTCAGAGTAGACATAGGCTGCTAATGAAGCCTTTTCAAAGTAGACATAGGCTGCTAACGAATCCTTTCAGAGTAG
>NC_141820.1:2762171-2782171 GCF_982586985.1 Callionymus lyra | reverse complement strand
ATATGTGTAGTATTGTCCAGTACTTGACTCTGGTGTTGTGATAGTGTAGTAACAAGTATATATGTGTAGTATTGTCCAGTACTTGACTCTGGTGTTGTGATAGTGTAGTAACAAGTATATATGTGTAGTATTGTCCAGTACTTGACTCTGGTGTTGTGATAGTGTAGTAACAAGTATATATGTGTAGTATTGTCCAGTACTTGACTCTGGTGTTGTGATAGTGTAGTAACAAGTATATATGTGTAGTATTGTCCAGTACTTGACTCTGGTGTTGTGATAGTGTAGTAACAAGTATATATGTGTAGTATTGTCCAGTACTTGACTCTGGTGTTGTGATAGTGTAGTAACAAGTATATATGTGTAGTATTGTCCAGTACTTGACTCTGGTGTTGTGATAGTGTAGTAACAAGTATATATGTGTAGTATTGTCCAGTACTTGACTCTGGTGTTGTGATAGTGTAGTAACAAGTATATATGTGTAGTATTGTCCAGTACTTGACTCTGGTGTTGTGATAGTGTAGTAACAAGTATATATGTGTAGTATTGTCCAGTACTTGACTCTGGTGTTGTGATAGTGTAGTAACAAGTATATATGTGTAGTATTGTCCAGTACTTGACTCTGGTGTTGTGATAGTGTAGTAACAAGTATATATGTGTAGTATTGTCCAGTACTTGACTCTGGTGTTGTGATAGTGTAGTAACAAGTATATATGTGTAGTATTGTCCAGTACTTGACTCTGGTGTTGTGATAGTGTAGTAACAAGTATATATGTGTAGTATTGTCCAGTACTTGACTCTGGTGTTGTGATAGTGTAGTAACAAGTATATATGTGTAGTATTGTCCAGTACTTGACTCTGGTGTTGTGATAGTGTAGTAACAAGTATATATGTGTAGTATTGTCCAGTACTTGACTCTGGTGTTGTGATAGTGTAGTAACAAGTATATATGTGTAGTAGTGTCCAGTACTTGACTCTGGTGTTGTGATAGTGTAGTAACAAGTATATATGTGTAGTATTGTCCAGTACTTGACTCTGGTGTTGTGATAGTGTAGTAACAAGTATATATGTGTAGTATTGTCCAGTACTTGACTCTGGTGTTGTGATAGTGTAGTAACAAGTATATATGTTTAGTATTGTCCAGTACTTGACTCTGGTGTTGTGATAGTGTAGTAACAAGTATATATGTGTAGTATTGTCCAGTACTTGACTCTGGTGTTGTGATAGTGTAGTAACAAGTATATATGTGTAGTATTGTCCAGTACTTGACTCTGGTGTTGTGATAGTGTAGTAACAAGTATATATGTGTAGTATTGTCCAGTACTTGACTCTGGTGTTGTGATAGTGTAGTAACAAGTATATATGTGTAGTATTGTCCAGTACTTGACTCTGGTGTTGTGATAGTGTAGTAACAAGTATATATGTTTAGTATTGTCCAGTACTTGACTCTGGTGTTGTGATAGTGTAGTAACAAGTATTTATGTGTAGTATTGTCCAGTACTTGACTCTGGTGTTGTGATAGTGTAGTAACAAGTATATATGTGTAGTATTGTCCAGTACTTGACTCTGGTGTTGTGATAGTGTAGTAACAAGTATATATGTTTAGTATTGTCCAGTACTTGACTCTGGTGTTGTGATAGTATAGTAACAAGTATATATGTGTAGTATTGTCCAGTACTTGACTCTGGTGTTGTGATAGTGTAGTAACAAGTATATATGTGTAGTATTGTCCAGTACTTGACTCTGGTGTTGTGATAGTGTAGTAACAAGTATATATGTTTACTATTGTCCAGTACTTGACTCTGGTGTTGTGATAGTGTAGTAACAAGTATTTATGTGTAGTAGTGTCCAGTACTTGACTCTGGTGTTGTGATAGTGTAGTAACAAGTATATATGTGTAGTATTGTCCAGTACTTGACTCTGGTGTTGTGATAGTGTAGTAACAAGTATATATGTGTAGTAGTGTCCAGTACTTGACTCTGGTGTTGTGATAGTGTAGTAACAAGTATATATGTGTAGTATTGTCCAGTACTTGACTCTGGTGTTGTGATAGTGTAGTAACAAGTATATATGTGTAGTATTGTCCAGTACTTGACTCTGGTGTTGTGATAGTGTAGTAACAAGTATATATGTTTAGTATTGTCCAGTACTTGACTCTGGTGTTGTGATAGTGTAGTAACAAGTATATATGTGTAGTATTGTCCAGTACTTGACTCTGGTGTTGTGATAGTGTAGTAACAAGTATATATGTGTAGTATTGTCCAGTACTTGACTCTGGTGTTGTGATAGTGTAGTAACAAGTATATATGTGTAGTATTGTCCAGTACTTGACTCTGGTGTTGTGATAGTGTAGTAACAAGTATATATGTGTAGTATTGTCCAGTACTTGACTCTGGTGTTGTGATAGTGTAGTAACAAGTATATATGTTTAGTATTGTCCAGTACTTGACTCTGGTGTTGTGATAGTGTAGTAACAAGTATTTATGTGTAGTATTGTCCAGTACTTGACTCTGGTGTTGTGATAGTGTAGTAACAAGTATATATGTGTAGTATTGTCCAGTACTTGACTCTGGTGTTGTGATAGTGTAGTAACAAGTATATATGTTTAGTATTGTCCAGTACTTGACTCTGGTGTTGTGATAGTATAGTAACAAGTATATATGTGTAGTATTGTCCAGTACTTGACTCTGGTGTTGTGATAGTGTAGTAACAAGTATATATGTGTAGTATTGTCCAGTACTTGACTCTGGTGTTGTGATAGTGTAGTAACAAGTATATATGTTTACTATTGTCCAGTACTTGACTCTGGTGTTGTGATAGTGTAGTAACAAGTATTTATGTGTAGTAGTGTCCAGTACTTGACTCTGGTGTTGTGATAGTGTAGTAACAAGTATATATGTGTAGTATTGTCCAGTACTTGACTCTGGTGTTGTGATAGTGTAGTAACAAGTATATATGTGTAGTATTGTCCAGTACTTGACTCTGGTGTTGTGATAGTGTAGTAACAAGTATAGATGTGTAGTATTGTCCAGTACTTGACTCTGGTATTGTGATAGTGTAGTAACAAGTATATATGTGAAGTATTGTCCAGTACTTGACTCTGGTGTTGTGATAGTGTAGTAACAAGTATATATGTGTAGTATTGTCCAGTACTTGACTCTGGTGTTGTGATAGTGTAGTAACAAGTATATATGTGTAGTATTGTCCAGTACTTGACTCTGGTGTTGTGATAGTGTAGTAACAAGTATATATGTGTAGTATTGTCCAGTACTTGACTCTGGTGTTGTGATAGTGTAGTAACACGTATATATGTGTAGTATTGTCCAGTACTTGACTCTGGTGTTGTGATAGTGTAGTAACAAGTATATATGTTTACTATTGTCCAGTACTTGACTCTGGTGTTGTGATAGTGTAGTAACAAGTATTTATGTGTAGTATTGTCCAGTACTTGACTCTGGTGTTGTGATAGTGTAGTAACAAGTATATATGTGTAGTATTGTCCAGTACTTGACTCTGGTGTTGTGATAGTGTAGTAACAAGTATATATGTGTAGTATTGTCCAGTACTTGACTCTGGTGTTGTGATAGTGTAGTAACAAGTATAGATGTGTAGTATTGTCCAGTACTTGACTCTGGTATTGTGATAGTGTAGTAACAAGTATATATGTGAAGTATTGTCCAGTACTTGACTCTGGTGTTGTGATAGTGTAGTAACAAGTATATATGTGTAGTATTGTCCAGTACTTGACTCTGGTGTTGTGATAGTGTAGTAACAAGTATATATGTGTAGTATTGTCCAGTACTTGACTCTGGTGTTGTGATAGTGTAGTAACAAGTATATATGTGTAGTATTGTCCAGTACTTGACTCTGGTGTTGTGATAGTGTAGTAACACGTATATATGTGTATTACTGTCCAGTACTTGACTCTGGTGTTGTGATAGTGTAGTAACAAGTATATATGTGTAGTATTGTCCAGTACTTGACTCTGGTGTTGTGATAGTGTAGTAACAAGTATATATGTGTAGTATTGTCCAGTACTTGACTCTGGTGTTGTGATAGTGTAGTAACACGTATATATGTGTATTACTGTCCAGTACTTGACTCTGGTGTTGTGATAGTGTAGTAACAAGTATATATGTGTAGTATTGTCCAGTACTTGACTCTGGTGTTGTGATAGTGTAGTAACACGTATATATGTGTATTACTGTCCAGTACTTGACTCTGGTGTTGTGATAGTGTAGTAACAAGTATATATGTGTAGTATTGTCCAGTACTTGACTCTGGTGTTGTGATAGTGTAGTAACACGTATATATGTGTATTACTGTCCAGTACTTGACTCTGGTGTTGTGATAGTGTAGTAACAAGTATATATGTGTAGTATTGTCCAGTACTTGACTCTGGTGTTGTAGTATTTACAGACCACATGACTCTTGACGAAGTCGTAACTACTTTCATTGTTTTTCAAACCAAAATATGTCCAAACATCAGCTTTAAAACTGCTGGACTCACTGTATCCTCTCGTCCTCAGTCATGGTGTTGCAGAATTTACAGACTCTTTAGACAGAAAAGGAAGACAAACACTGAACTCCCATGATGCCTCTCTAATCACTGTTCTTTTTAGTGACGTCTGATTGGTCGATACAATAATGTATTTAAATTCTATGTCGTTTGGTCAAAAAACATCCGGAGCTGTGATTGGTTGGCTGGGCGGCAAAGTATTATGGGAGCTGTTCAGGTCACAGTTACTGAGTTCAGGTTCAAATAAATGTCCATAATTGTAGTGAAAAATTAAACGGTCACTACTTTGCAGATTTTATTGATTATACTTAATATATTATATCGATATATATTATATTATTAAGTTCTGAAAACCCTGTGTATGTACTTGTGTGTATAAGTATACGCACATGTGTGTATAAGTACATGTACATCTGTGTATAAAAATATATACATAAATATCACTTTTAAATCACAAAACAATGAAACACATTTACAAAATAAAACACAAAATCAATGAAACCATTAAACACATTTACAAAACAAAACACAAATCAATTAAACAATTAAACACATTTACAAAACAAAACACAAATCAATGAAACCATTAAACACATTTACAAAACAAAACACAAATCAATTAAACAATTAAACACATTTACAAAACAAAACACAAATCAATGAAACCATTAAACACATTTACAAAACAAAACACAAATCAATTAAACAATTAAACACATTTACAAAACAAAACACAAATCAATTAAACAATTAAACACATTTACAAAACAAAACACAAATCAATGAAACCATTAAACACATTTACAAAACAAAACACAAATCAATTAAACAATTAAACACATTTACAAAACAAAACACAAATCAATTAAACAATTAAACACATTTACAAAATAAAACACAAAATCAATGAAACCATTAAACACATTTACAAAACAAAACACAAATCAATTAAACAATCAAACAAATTTACAAAACAAAACACAAATCAATTAAACAGTTAAACACATTTACAAAATAAAACACAAAATCATTGAAACCATTAAACACATTTACAAAACAAAACACAAATCAATTAAACAATTAAACACATTTACAAAATAAAACACAAAATCAATGAAACCATTAAACACATTTACAAAACAAAACACAAATCAATTAAACAATTAAACACATTTACAAAATAAAACACAAAATCAATGAAACCATTAAACACATTTACAAAACAAAACACAAATCAATTAAACAATTAAACACATTTACAAAATAAAACACAAAATCAATGAAACCATTAAACACATTTACAAAACAAAACACAAATCAATTAAACAATTAAACACATTTACAAAACAAAACACAAATCAATTAAAAAATTAAACACATTTACAAAATAAAACACAAAATCAATGAAACCATTAAACACATTTACAAAACAAAACACAAAATTAATGACACAATTAAACACATTTACAAAATAAAACACAAATCAATTAAACAATGAAACACATTTACAAAACAAAACACAAATCAATTAAAGAATTAAACACATTTACAAAAAAAAACAAAAAATCAATGTAACAATTAAACACATTTACAAAACACAACACAAAATCAATGACACAATTAAACACATTTCCAAAAAAAGACACAAACTGTGGTTTATTTCTGAGTGTGTGTATTTTGTTTTGTTCCTCTCAGCAACTGTAATAATCTCATTCAAAAAAATAACTTTGATGGTTTAACATATATTTGAATTGAAGGACATTCATCACATAAACAACTTTCATTTGATGCTTTTGTTGTGTATTTCTTGCATGTTTTTGTCACCTGGTGCTGAACTCATGGACACCAGTTAGAAGTGACTTTTAAAGAAAGTCCGATCGAGGACGAGAAACTAACACAATGCAACATTTTTCCATCCACACCCTCGACCTTCGCTGGACGGGAACCACGAGTGACTCTGTGATCTCACCTGTCACTCCAGGTCCTCGTCGCTGCTCCTCCAACCCTCGAGAGGTTCTCCCAACTTTCCCTGGCGACGGCCATGATGTCATCGGCTCTTCTGGGAAAACACTGGACCTGAACTGTCGCTTCAACATCTTCACAGAGATCAGAGCTTCAGCAGTGACACAGTCTCTGCTCCAAAATACCTTATGTTGCCTGTTTGTCGAGGTCGTTTGTCCAGAAGAACAAGAACATCCTCCAGACTTTCCCTCATCATCAATCTTCTGCCATTATGTGCTCGACTGGCAACCTTTCCAGGGTTTCCTCTCAGCTTTTCCAGTGTACTGAACTCGTGATTGATCTGGAATTTGATTCTAGTTTTAAAACATCAACTGATCAACTCTGGTGTCATTAAACATCAACTAGTATCAACTCTGGTGTCATTAAACATCAACTAGTATCAACTCTGGTGTCATTAAACATCAACTAGTATCAACTCTGGTGTCATTAAACATCAACTAGTATCAACTCTGGTGTCATTAAACATCAACTAGTATCAACTCTGGTGTCATTAAACATCAACTAGTATCAACTCTGGTGTCATTAAACATCAACTAGTATCAACTCTGGTGTCATTAAACATCAACTAGTATCAACTCTGGTGTCATTAAACATCAACTAGTATCAACTCTGGTATCATTAAACATCAACTAGTATCAACTCTGGTATCATTAAACATCAACTAGTATCAACTCTGGTGTCATTAAACATCAACTAGTATCAACTCTGGTGTCATTAAACATCAACTAGTATCAACTCTGGTGTCATTAAACATCAACCAGTATCAACTCTGGTGTCATTAAACATCAACTAGTATCAACTCTGGTGTCATTAAACATCAACTAGTATCAACTCTGGTGTCATTAAACATCAACTAGTATCAACTCTGCTGTCATTAAACATCAACTAGTATCAACTCTGGTGTCATTAAACATCAACTAGTATCAACTCTGCTGTCATTAAATATCAACTAGTATCAACTCTGGTGTCATTAAACATCAACTAGTATCAACTCTGGTGTCATTAAACATCAACTAGTATCAACTCTGGTGTCATTAAACATCAACTAGTAGCAACTCTGGTGTCATTAAACATCAACTAGTATCAACTCTGGTGTCATTAAACATCAACTAGTATCAACTCTGGTGTCATTAAACATCAACTAATATCAACTCTGGTGTCATTAAACATCAACTAGTATCAACTCTGGTGTCATTAAACATCAACTAGTATCAACTCTGCTGTCATTAAACATCAACTAGTATCTACTCTGGTGTCATTAAACATCAACTAGTATCTACTCTGGTGTCATTAAACATCAACTAGTATCAACTCTGGTGTCATTAAACATCAACTAGTATCAACTCTGCTGTCATTAAACATCAACTAGTATCTACTCTGGTGTCATTAAACATCAACTAGTATCTACTCTGGTGTCATTAAACATCAACTAGTATCAACTCTGGTGTCATTAAACAACAACTAGTATCTACTCTGGTGTCATTAAACATCAACTAGTATCAACTCTGGTATCATTAAACATCAACTAGTATCTACTCTGGTGTCATTAAACATCAACTAGTATCAACTCTGGTATCATTAAACATCAACTAGTATCAACTCTGATATCATTAAACATCAACTAGTATCAACTCTGGTGTCATTAAACATCAACTAGTATCAACTCTGGTGTCATTAAACATCAACTAGTATCAACTCTGGTGTCATTAAACATCAACTAGTATCAACTCTGGTGTCATTAAACATCAACCAGTATCAACTCTGGTGTCATTAAACATCAACTAGTATCAACTCTGGTGTCATTAAACATCAACTAGTATCAACTCTGGTGTCATTAAACATCAACTAGTATCAACTCTGATGTCATTAAACATCAACTAGTATCAACTCTGGTGTCATTAAACATCAACTAGTATCAACTCTGCTGTCATTAAACATCAACTAGTATCAACTCTGGTGTCATTAAACATCAACTAGTATCAACTCTGCTGTCATTAAACATTGACTAGTATCAACTCTGCTGTCATTAAACATCAACTAGTATCAACTCTGGTGTCATTAAACATCAACTAGTATCAACTCTGGTGTCATTAAACATCAACTAGTATCAACTCTGGTGTCATTAAGCATCAACTAGTATCAACTCTGGTGTCATTAAACATCAACTAGTATCAACTCTGGTATCATGTAGTGAATGTTCTTCAAGATGCAGTAACTGTAATCAGCTGTAATCACGCCCCTGCTTTGTTTATACAACAACAAGTCCCTTGGAGGTTAGAGACCATTGATGACGTGCAGTGACGAACTTGACCAATCACAGCAGAGTGGGTGTGGTTATGGTCAACAAGATTTCATCGCTTCAAAATGCTTTGTTTTGAACATTTTTTACTCCTTTTTTTTAACTTAAAAATAACAGTAAAAACGTTGATGAAACAAAAGTGGTTTAACGGTAGATGTGAAATTTGATCCTGTTCATACAAAGTCCATACACAACTTTATGATGGTAGTGATAGTAGTGATGGTAGTGATGGTAGTGATGGTAGTGATGGTAGTGATGGTAGTGATGGTAGTGATGGTAGAGATGGTAGTGATGATAGTGATAGTAGTGATGGTAGTGATGGTAGTGATGATAGTGAAGGTAGTGATGGTAGTGATGGTAGTGATGGTAGTGATGGTAGTGATGGTAGTGATGATAGTGAAGGTAGTGATGGTAGTGATGGTAGTGATGGTAGTGATGGTAGTGATGGTAGTGATGGTAGTGATGGTAGTGATGATAGTGAAGGTAGTGATGATAGTGATGGTAGTGATGGTAGTGATGGTAGTGATGGTAGTGATGGTAGTGATGATAGTGAAGGTAGTGAAGGTAGTGATGGTAGTGATGGTAGAGATGGTAGTGATGGTAGTGATGGTAGTGATGATAGTGAAGGTAGTGATGGTAGTGATGGTAGTGATGGTAGTGATGGTAGTGATGGTAGTGATGGTAGTGATGATAGTGAAGGTAGTGATGGTAGTGATGGTAGTGATGGTAGTGATGGTAGTGTTGGTAGTGATGGTAGTGATGATAGTTATGGTAGAGATGGTAGTGATGGTAGTGATGGTAGTGATGATAGTGAAGGTAGTGATGGTAGTGATGATAGTTATGGTAGAGATGGTAGTGATGGTAGTGATGGTAGTGATGGTAGTGAAGGTAGTGATGGTAGTGATGGTAGTGATGGTAGTGATGGTAGTGATGGTAGTGATGATAGTGATGGTAGTGATGGTAGTGATGGTAGTGATGATAGTGATGGTAGTGATGGTAGTGATGATAGTGATGGTAGTGATGGTAGTGATGGTAGTGATGGTAGTGATGATAGTGATGGTAGTGATGGTAGTGATGATAGTGAAGGTAGTGATGGTAGTGATGGTAGTGATGATAGTGATGGTAGTGATGGTAGTGATGATAGTGAAGGTAGTGATGGTAGTGATGGTAGTGATGATAGTGATGGTAGTGATGGTAGTGATGGTAGTGATGATAGTGAAGGTAGTGATGGTAGTGATGGTAGTGATGATAGTGATGGTAGTGATGGTAGTGATGGTAGTGATGGTAGTGATGATAGTGATGGTAGTGATGGTAGTGATGGTAGTGATGGTAGTGAAGGTAGTGATGCTAGTGATGGTAGTGATGATAGTTATGGTAGAGATGGTAGTGATGGTAGTGATGGTAGTGATGGTGGTGATGGTAGTGATGGTAGTGATGGTAGTGATGATAGTGAAGGTAGTGATGCTAGTGATGGTAGTGATGATAGTTATGGTAGAGATGGTAGTGATGGTAGTGATGGTATTGATGGTAGTGATGGTAGTGATGGTAGTGATGGTAGTGATGGTAGTGATGATAGTGAAGGTAGTGATGGTAGTGATGGTAGTGAAGGTAGTGATGGTAGTGATGGTAGTGAAGGTAGTGATGGTAGTGATGGTAGTGATGGTAGTGATGGTAGTGATGATAGTGATGGTAGTGATGGTAGTGATGATAGTGATGGTAGTGATAATAGTGATGGTAGTGATGATAGTGATGGTAGTGATGGTAGTGATGGTAGTGATGATAGTTATGGTAGAGATGGTAGTGATGGTAGTGATGGTAGTGATGGTGGTGATGGTAGTGATGGTAGAGATGGTAGTGATGATAGTGATGGTAGTGATGGTATTGATGGTAGTGATGGTAGTGATGGTATTGATGGTAGTGATGGTAGTGATGATAGTGAAGGTAGTGAAGGTAGTGATGGTAGTGAAGGTATTGATGGTAGTGATGGTATTGATGGTAGTGATGGTAGTGATGATAGTGAAGGTAGTGAAGGTAGTGATGGTAGTGATGGTAGAGATGGTAGTGATGGTAGTGATGGTAGTGATGGTAGTGATGGTAGTGATGATAGTGAAGGTAGTGATGGTAGTGATTGTAGTGAAGGTATTGATGGTAGTGATGGTAGTGATGGTAGTGATGGTAGTGATGATAGTGAAGGTAGTCAAGGTAGTGATGGTAGTGATGGTAGAGATGGTAGTGATGGTAGTGATGGTAGTGATGATAGTGAAGGTAGTGATGGTAGTGATGGTAGTGATGGTAGTGATGGTAGTGATGGTAGTGATGGTAGTTATGGTAGTGATGATAGTGAAGGTAGTGATGGTAGTGATGGTAGTGATGGTAGTGATGGTAGTGATGGTAGTGATGATAGTTATGGTAGAGATGGTAGTGATGGTAGTGATGGTAGTGATGATAGTGAAGGTAGTGATGGTAGTGATGATAGTTATGGTAGAGATGGTAGTGATGGTAGTGATGGTAGTGATGGTAGTGAAGGTAGTGATGGTATTGATGGTAGTGATGGTAGTGATGGTAGTGATGATAGTGATGGTAGTGATGGTAGTGATGGTAGTGATGATAGTGATGGTAGTGATGGTAGTGATGGTAGTGATGATAGTGATGGTAGTGATGGTAGTGATGATAGTGAAGGTAGTGATGGTAGTGATGGTAGTGATGATAGTGATGGTAGTGATGGTAGTGATGGTAGTGATGATAGTGAAGGTAGTGATGGTAGTGATGGTAGTGATGATAGTGATGGTAGTGATGGTAGTGATGGTAGTGATGGTAGTGATGATAGTGATGGTAGTGATGGTAGTGATGGTAGTGAAGGTAGTGATTCTAGTGATGGTAGTGATGATAGTTATGGTAGAGATGGTAGTGATGGTAGTGATGGTAGTGATGGTGGTGATGGTAGTGATGGTAGTGATGGTAGTGATGATAGTGAAGGTAGTGATGCTAGTGATGGTAGTGATGATAGTTATGGTAGAGATGGTAGTGATGATAGTGATGGTATTGATGGTAGTGATGGTAGTGATGGTAGTGATGGTAGTGATGGTAGTGATGATAGTGAAGGTAGTGATGGTAGTGATGGTAGTGAAGGTAGTGATGGTAGTGATGGTAGTGAAGGTAGTGATGGTAGTGATGGTAGTGATGGTAGTGATGGTAGTGATGATAGTGATGGTAGTGATGGTAGTGATGATAGTGATGGTAGTGATAATAGTGATGGTAGTGATGATAGTGATGGTAGTGATGGTAGTGATGGTAGTGATGATAGTTATGGTAGAGATGGTAGTGATGGTAGTGATGGTAGTGATGGTGGTGATGGTAGTGATGGTAGAGATGGTAGTGATGATAGTGATGGTAGTGATGGTATTGATGGTAGTGATGGTAGTGATGGTAGTGATGGTAGTGATGGTAGTGATGATAGTGAAGGTAGTGATGGTAGTGATGGTAGTGAAGGTATTGATGGTAGTGATGGTATTGATGGTAGTGATGGTAGTGATGGTAGTGATGGTAGTGATGGTAGTGATGATAGTGAAGGTAGTGATGGTAGTGATGGTAGTGAAGGTAGTGATGGTAGTGATGGTAGTGATGGTAGTGATGGTAGTGAAGGTAGTGATGGTAGTGATGGTAGTGATGGTAGTGATGGTAGTGATGGTAGTGATGATAGTGATGGTAGTGATAATAGTGATGGTAGTGATGATAGTGATGGTAGTGATAATAGTGATGGTAGTGATGATAGTGAAGGTAGTGATAATAGTGATGGTAGTGATGGTAGTGATGGTAGTGATGGTAGTGATGGTAGTTATGGTAGTGATGATAGTGATGGTAGTGATAATAGTGATGGTAGTGATGATAGTGATGGTAGTGATGGTAGTGATGGTAGTGATGGTAGTGATGATAGTGATGCTAGTGATGGTAGTGATAATAGTGATGGTAATGATGGTAGTGATGGTAGTGATGGTAGTGATGGTAGTGATGGTAGTTATGGTAGTGATAATAGTGATGGTAGTGATGATAGTGATGGTAGTGATGGTAGTGATGGTAGTGATGGTAGTGATGGTAGTTATGGTAGTGATGATAGTGATGGTAGTGATAATAGTGATGGTAGTGATGATAGTGATGGTAGTGATGGTAGTGATGGTAGTGATGGTAGTGATGGTAGTGATGATAGTGATGGTAGTGATGATAGTGATGGTAGTGATAATAGTGATGGTAGTGATGATAGTGATGGTAGTGATGGTAGTGATGGTAGTGATGATAGTGATGGTAGTGATAATAGTGATGGTAGTGATGGTAGTGATGGTAGTGATGGTAGTGATAATAGTGATGGTAGTGATGGTAGTGATGGTAGTGATGATAGTGATGGTAGTGATGATAGTGATGGTAGTGATAATAGTGATGGTAGTGATGATAGTGATGGTAGTGATGGTAGTGATGGTAGTGATGATAGTGATGGTAGTGATAATAGTGATGGTAGTGATGGTAGTGATGGTAGTGATGGTAGTGATGGTAGTGATAATAGTGATGGTAGTGATGATAGTGATGGTAGTGATGGTAGTGATGGTAGTGATGGTAGTGATGATAGTGATGGTAGTGATAATAGTGATGTTAGTGATGATAGTGATGGTAGTGATGGTAGTGATGATAGTGATGGTAGTGATACTAGTGATGGTAGTTATGGTAGTGATGGTAGTGATGGTAGTGATGGTAGTTATGGTAGTGATGGTAGTGATGGTAGTGATGGTAGTGATGATAGTGATGGTAGTGATGGTAGTGATGGTAGTGATGGTAGTGATAATAGTGATGGTAGTGATGGTAGTGATGGTAGTGATGGTAGTGATAATAGTGATGGTAGTGATGATAGTGATGGTAGTGATGGTAGTGATGGTAGTGATGGTAGTGATGGTAGTGATGATAGTGATGGTAGTGATAATAGTGATGTTAGTGATGATAGTGATGGTAGTGATGGTAGTGATGTTAGTGATGATAGTGATGTTAGTGATGATAGTGATGGTAGTGATGGTAGTGATGGTAGTGATGATAGTGATGGTAGTGATACTAGTGATGGTAGTGATGGTAGTGATGGTAGTGATGGTAGTGATGGTAGTTATGGTAGTGATGGTAGTGATGGTAGTGATGGTAGTGATGGTAGTGATGGTAGTGATGGTAGTGATGATAGTGATGGTAGTGATGGTAGTTATGGTAGTTATGGTAGTGATCGTCTTCTGTTTCTGTGACTGAATCGTTAAACGAACTCTGTGCTGGTGTCGATCTTCTAACAACACAAACAGTCATCAGGGGTCACCCTGGAGGTCACAGAGGTCACCATGTGTCCAGGCTCTCGCTCCTCATTAACCCGACGAGCGTCTGTTTATTTTCGAAGCCGACTCGCGCCAGGGTTCAGCAGCGAGACGCTGATTGTGTTTAGTGACCCGTGAGTGACGGGATGTAAACCCAGTCGACGCCTCTGGCTTCACTTGACAGAACTCTGACAAACACAGGCTCGCGTTCTGACCGACGGCCAGAGATGAAGGTCACGTGCTCTACTGAAGGCGTCGATTCCATTAGAAATGTGACCCCGTCGGGCGAGAAGCTCTGGTTCGTAGCAGACGCCGGTGAGCAGGTGAGAACCATCGACTGGAGCTGCTGTGAAGGTTCATCCTGTCACTCACGGCTCTGACGTTAAACTGATGCAGAGGAACATCTCAACGAACGAGAAGTTAGTTTGAGACGATCTTCATGTTTCCCCCGTGTTCCTTCGGTTCTACTGTCTCAGTGACGATTCTGACGACATGTGGTAAGAAAAATAAATTATTTTTGTAGAGCTTTTCCAGACCAGGGTCACAAAGAACTTAAACAATCAAAACAATATTCAATAAAATATATACTTTAAAGGTCAAGATAACACAGAGACAAACACAAGAGTCTCAGAGAATCAAGGAAAATATCAAATAAAAGTGTCTTGAGATGTTTCTTGAAGGAGTCAGTAGATCATCAAACACAGATGTTTCTTGAAGGAGTCAGTAGATCATCAAACACAGATGTTTCTTGAAGGAGTCAGTAGATCATCAAACACAGATGTTTCTTGAAGGAGTCAGTAGATCATCAAACACACATGTTTCTTGAAGGAGTCAGTAGATCATCAAACACAGATGTTTCTTGAAGGAGTCAGTAGATCATCAAACACAGATGTTTCTTGAAGGAGTCAGTAGATCATCAAACACAGATGTTTCTTGAAGGAGTCAGTAGATCATCAAACACAGATGTTTCTTGAAGGAGTCAGTAGATCATCAAACACAGATGTTTCTTGAAGGAGTCAGTAGATCATCAAACACAGATGTTTCTTAAAGGAGTCAGTAGATCATCAAACACAGATGTTTCTTGAAGGAGTCAGTAGATCATCAAACACAGATGTTTCTTGAAGGAGTCAGTAGATCATCAAACACAGATGTTTCTTGAAGGAGTCAGTAGATCATCAAACACAGATGTTTCTTGAAGGAGTCAGTAGATCATTAAACACAGATGTTTCTTGAAGGAGTCAGTAGATCATCAAACACAGATGTTTCTTGAAGGAGTCAGTAGATCATCAAACACAGATGTTTCTTGAAGGAGTCAGTAGATCATCAAACACAGATGTTTCTTGAAGGAGTCAGTAGATCATCAAACACAGATGTTTCTTGAAGGAGTCAGTAGATCATCAAACACACATGTTTCTTGAAGGAGTCAGTAGATCATCAAACACAGATGTTTCTTGAAGGAGTCAGTAGATCATCAAACACAGATGTTTCTTGAAGGAGTCAGTAGATCATCAAACACAGATGTTTCTTGAAGGAGTCAGTAGATCATCAAACACAGATGTTTATTGAAGGAGTCAGTAGATCATCAAACACAGATGTTTCTTGAAGGAGTCAGTAGATCATCAAACACACATGTTTCTTGAAGGAGTCAGTAGATCATCAAACACAGATGTTTCTTGAAGGAGTCAGTAGATCATCAAACACAGATGTTTCTTGAAGGAGTCAGTAGATCATCAAACACAGAGATGTTTCTTGAAGGAGTCAGTAGATCATCAAACACAGATGTTTCTTGAAGGAGTCAGTAGATCATCAAACACACATGTTTCTTGAAGGAGTCAGTAGATCATCAAACACACATGTTTCTTGAAGGAGTCAGTAGATCATCAAACACAGAGATGTTTCTTGAAGGAGTCAGTAGATCATCAAACACACATGTTTCTTGAAGGAGTCAGTAGATCATCAAACACACATGTTTCTTGAAGGAGTCAGTAGATCATCAAACACACATGTTTCTTGAAGGAGTCAGTAGATCATCAAACACACATGTTTCTTGAAGGAGTCAGTAGATCATCAAACACAGATGTTTCTTGAAGGAGTCAGTAGATCATCAAACACACATGTTTCTTGAAGGAGTCAGTAGAACATCAAACACACATGTTTCTTGAAGGAGTCAGTAGATCATCAAACACAGATGTTTCTTGAAGGAGTCAGTAGATCATCAAACACACATGTTTCTTGAAGGAGTCAGTAGATCATCAAACACAGATGTTTCTTGAAGGAGTCAGTAGATCATCAAACACACATGTTTCTTGAAGGAGTCAGTAGAACATCAAACACACATGTTTCTTGAAGGAGTCAGTAGATCATCAAACACAGATGTTTCTTGAAGGAGTCAGTAGATCATCAAACACACATGTTTCTTGAAGGAGTCAGTAGATCATCAAACACACAGATGTTTCTTGAAGGAGTCAGTAGATCATCAAACACAGATGTTTCTTGAAGGAGTCAGTAGATCATCAAACACAGAGATGTTTCTTGAAGGAGTCAGTAGATCATCAAACACAGATGTTTCTTGAAGGAGTCAGTAGATCATCAAACACAGATGTTTCTTGAAGGAGTCAGTAGATCATCAAACACAGATGTTTCTTGAAGGAGTCAGTAGATCATCAAACACAGAGATGGTTCCAAAGCTTAGGAGCAACAGTCTGGAAGGATTTCTCTCCTCTGGTCCGGAAGTTCAGGAACCATCAGTAGATTCTGATCCACAGACCTCAGAGCCCGAGCTGGGGTGTAAGTCTGGATCAGATCACTGATGGAAGGGATGGATGGATGGATGGATGGATGGATGGATGGATGGATGGATGGATGGATGGATGGATGGATGGATGGATGGATGATGGATGGATGATGGTTGGATGGATGGATGGATGGATGGATGGATGGATGGATGGATGGATGGATGGATGGATGGATGGATGGATGGATGATGGATGGATGGATGGATGGATGGATGGATGGATGGATGGATGGATGGATGGATGGATGATGGATGGATATTCGTGAAAAGCTGTTTTTTACTTTGGTGTCTTGTCTTGCACTTGAATTAAAGCCAATAATTGCTGAGTGTGAAGGAAAATGTAAATATTTAAGGATGATAATAATAATGATGTCAAGAGAAAAGAAAAACATGTAAAACATACGTTCTTGTTGTTGTTCCTTCTCATACTTTGTGTTCTTCTTGTTGTTCCTTCTTATTCTTTGTGTTCTTCTTGTTGTTCCTTCTTTTTCTTTGTGTTTGTTGTTGTTCCTTCTTATTCTTTGTGTTCTTCTTGTGGTTCCTTCTTATTCTTTGTGTTTGTTGTTGTTCCTTCTTATTCTTTGTGTTTGTTGTTGTTCCTTCTTATTCTTTGTGTTTGTTGTTGTTCCTTCTTATTCTTTGTGTTCTTCTTGTTGTTCCTTCTTATTCTTTGTGTTTGTTGTTGTTCCTTCTTATTCTTTGTGTTCTTCTTGTGGTTCCTTCTCATACTTTGTGTTCTTCTTGTGGTTCCTTCTCATACTTTGTGTTCTTCTTGTTGTTCCTTCTCATACTTTGTGTTCTTCTTGTGGTTCCTTCTCATACTTTGTGTTCTTCTTGTTGTTCCTTCTCATACTTTGTGTTCTTCTTGTGGTTCCTTCTCATACTTTGTGTTCTTCTTGTTGTTCCTTCTCATACTTTGTGTTCTTCTTGTGGTTCCTTCTCATACTTTGTGTTCTTCTTGTGGTTCCTTCTCATACTTTGTGTTCTTCTTGTGGTTCCTTCTCATACTTTGTGTTCTTCTTGTTGTTCCTTCTCATACTTTGTTTTCTTCTTGTGGTTCCTTCTCATACTTTGTGTTCTTCTTGTGGTTCCTTCTCATACTTTGTGTTCTTCTTGTTGTTCCTTCTCATACTTTGTGTTCTTCTTGTTGTTCCTTCTCATACTTTGTGTTCTTCTTGTGGTTCCTTCTCATACTTTGTGTTCTTCTTGTGGTTCCTTCTCATACTTTCTGTTCTTCTTGTGGTTCCTTCTCATACTTTGTGTTCTTCTTGTGGTTCCTTCTCATACTTTCTGTTCTTCTTGTTGTTCCTTCTCATACTTTGTGTTCTTCTTGTGGTTCCTTCTCATACTTTCTGTTCTTCTTGTTGTTCCTTCTCATACTTTGTGTTCTTCTTGTGGTTCCTTCTCATACTTTGTGTTCTTCTTCTTGTTCCTTCTCATACTTTGTGTTCTTCTTGTGGTTCCTTCTCATACTTTGTGTTCTTCTTGTGGTTCCTTCTCATACTTTGTGTTCTTCTTGTTGTTCCTTCTCATACTTTGTGTTCTTCTTGTGGTTCCTTCTCATACTTTGTGTTCTTCTTGTGGTTCCTTCTCATACTTTGTGTTCTTCTTGTGGTTCCTTCTCATACTTTGTGTTCTTCTTGTTGTTCCTTCTCATACTTTGTGTTCTTCTTGTGGTTCCTTCTCATACTTTGTGTTCTTCTTGTGGTTCCTTCTCATACTTTGTGTTCTTCTTGTGGTTCCTTCTCATACTTTGTGTTCTTCTTGTTGTTCCTTCTCATATTTTGTGTTCTTCTTGTGGTTCCTTCTCATACTTTGTGTTCTTCTTGTGGTTCCTTCTCATACATTGTGTTCTTCTTGTTGTTCCTTCTCATACTTTGTGTTCTTCTTGTGGTTCCTTCTCATACTTTGTGTTCTTCTTGTGGTTCCTTCTCATAATTTGTGTTCTTCTTGTGGTTCCTTCTCATACTTTGTGTTCTTCTTGTTGTTCCTTCTCATACTTTGTGTTCTTCTTGTGGTTCCTTCTCATACTTTGTTTTCTTCTTGTGGTTCCTTCTCATACTTTGTGTTCTTCTTGTGGTTCCTTCTCATACTTTGTGTTCTTCTTGTTGTTCCTTCTCATACTTTGTGTTCTTCTTGTTGTTCCTTCTCATACTTTGTGTTCTTCTTGTGGTTCCTTCTCATACTTTGTGTTCTTCTTGTGGTTCCTTCTCATACTTTCTGTTCTTCTTGTTGTTCCTTCTCATACTTTGTGTTCTTCTTGTGGTTCCTTCTCATACTTTCTGTTCTTCTTGTTGTTCCTTCTCATACTTTGTGTTCTTCTTGTGGTTCCTTCTCATACTTTGTGTTCTTCTTGTTGTTCCTTCTCATACTTTGTGTTCTTCTTGTGGTTCCTTCTCATACTTTGTGTTCTTCTTGTGGTTCCTTCTCATACTTTGTGTTCTTCTTGTTGTTCCTTCTCATACTTTGTGTTCTTCTTGTGGTTCCTTCTCATACTTTGTGTTCTTCTTGTGGTTCCTTCTCATACTTTGTGTTCTTCTTGTGGTTCCTTCTCATACTTTGTGTTCTTCTTGTTGTTCCTTCTCATACTTTGTGTTCTTCTTGTGGTTCCTTCTCATACTTTGTGTTCTTCTTGTGGTTCCTTCTCATACTTTGTGTTCTTCTTGTGGTTCCTTCTCATACTTTGTGTTCTTCTTGTTGTTCCTTCTCATATTTTGTGTTCTTCTTGTGGTTCCTTCTCATACTTTGTGTTCTTCTTGTGGTTCCTTCTCATACATTGTGTTCTTCTTGTTGTTCCTTCTCATACTTTGTGTTCTTCTTGTGGTTCCTTCTCATACTTTGTGTTCTTCTTGTGGTTCCTTCTCATAATTTGTGTTCTTCTTGTGGTTCCTTCTCATACTTTGTGTTCTTCTTGTTGTTCCTTCTCATACTTTGTGTTCTTCTTGTGGTTCCTTCTCATACTTTGTGTTCTTCTTGTGGTTCCTTCTCATACTTTGTGTTCTTCTAGTTGTTCCTTCTTATTCTTTGTGTTCTTCT
>NC_141820.1:2744671-2757171 GCF_982586985.1 Callionymus lyra | reverse complement strand
TCATGTTGTAGTTCCTTTGACTTCACTGTAGTTCATGTTGTAGTTCCTTTGACTTCACTGTAGTTCATGTAGTAGTTCCTTTGACTTCACTGTAGTTCATGTTGTAGTTCCTTTGACTTCACTGTAGTTCATGTAGTAGTTCCTTTGACTTCACTGTAGTTCATGTTGTAGTTCCTTTGACTTCACTGTAGTTCATGTTGTAGTTCCTTTGACTTCACTGTAGTTCATGTTGTAGTTCCTTTGACTTCACTGTAGTTCATGTTGTAGTTCCTTTGACTTCACTGTAGTTCATATAGTAGTTCCTTTGACTTCACTGTAGTTCATGTAGTAGTTCCTTGGACTTCACTGTAGTTCATGTTGTAGTTCTTTGACTTCACTGTAGTTCATGTTGTAGTTCCTTTGACTTCACTGTAGTTCATGTAGTAGTTCCTTTGACTTCACTGTAGTTCATGTTGTAGTTCCTTGGACTTCACTGTAGTTCATGTTGTAGTTATTTGACTTCACTGTAGTTCATGTTGTAGTTCCTTTGACTTCACTGGTGAAGAAGATGTAGTTCATGTTGTAGTTCCTTGGACTTCACTGTAGTTCATGTTGTAGTTCCTTTGACTTCACTGTAGTTCATTTTGTAGTTCCTTTGACTTCACTGTAGTTCATGTTGTAGTTCCTTTGACTTCACTGTAGTTCATGTTGTAGTTCCTTTGACTTCACTGTAGTTCATGTAGTAGTTCCTTTGACTTCACTGTAGTTCATGTTGTAGTTCCTTTGACTTCACTGTAGTTCATGTTGTAGTTCCTTTGACTTCACTGTAGTTCATGTTGTAGTTCCTTTGACTTCACTGTAGTTCATGTTGTAGTTCCTTTGACTTCACTGTAGTTCATATAGTAGTTCCTTTGACTTCACTGTAGTTCATGTAGTAGTTCCTTGGACTTCACTGTAGTTCATGTTGTAGTTCTTTGACTTCACTGTAGTTCATGTTGTAGTTCCTTTGACTTCACTGTAGTTCATGTAGTAGTTCCTTTGACTTCACTGTAGTTCATGTTGTAGTTCCTTGGACTTCACTGTAGTTCATGTTGTAGTTATTTGACTTCACTGTAGTTCATGTTGTAGTTCCTTTGACTTCACTGGTGAAGAAGATGTAGTTCATGTTGTAGTTCCTTGGACTTCACTGTAGTTCATGTTGTAGTTCCTTTGACTTCACTGTAGTTCATTTTGTAGTTCCTTTGACTTCACTGTAGTTCATGTTGTAGTTCCTTTGACTTCACTGTAGTTCATGTTGTAGTTCCTTTGACTTCACTGTAGTTCATGTTGTAGTTCCTTTGACTTCACTGTAGTTCATGTTGTAGTTCCTTTGACTTCATTGTAGTTCATGTTGTAGTTCCTTTGACTTCACTGGTGAAGAAGATGTAGTTCATGTTGTAGTTCCTTGGACTTCACTGTAGTTCATGTTGTAGTTCCTTTGACTTCACTGTAGTTCATGTTGTAGTTCCTTTGACTTCACTGTAGTTCATGTTGTAGTTCCTTTGACTTCACTGTAGTTCATGTTGTAGTTCCTTTGACTTCACTGGTGAAGAAGATGTAGTTCATGTTGTAGTTCCTTGGACTTCACTGTAGTTCATGTTGTAGTTCCTTTGACTTCACTGTAGTTCATGTTGTAGTTCCTTTGACTTCACTGTAGTTCATGTTGTAGTATCTTTGACTTCACTGTAGTTCATGTTGTAGTTCCTTTGACTTCACTGTAGTTCATGTTGTAGTTCCTTTGACTTCACTGTAGTCCATGTTGTAGTTCCTTTGACTTCACTGGTGAAGAAGATGTAGTTCATGTTGTAGTTCCTTGGACTTCACTGTAGTTCATGTTGTAGTTCCTTTGACTTCACTGTAGTTCATGTTGTAGTTCCTTGGACTTCACTGTAGTTCATGTTGTAGTTCCTTTGACTTCACTGTAGTTCATGTTGTAGTTCCTTTGACTTCACTGTAGTTCATGTTGTAGTTCCTTTGACTTCACTGTAGTTCATGTTGTAGTTCCTTTGACTTCACTGGTGAAGAAGATGTAGTTCATGTTGTAGTTCCTTGGACTTCACTGTAGTTCATGTTGTAGTTCCTTTGACTTCACTGGTGAAGAAGATGTAGTTCATGTTGTAGTTCCTTTGACTTCACTGTAGTTCATGTTGTAGTTCCTTTGACTTCACTGGTGAAGAAGATGTAGTTCATGTTGTAGTTCCTTGGACTTCACTGTAGTTCATGTTGTAGTTCCTTTGACTTCACTGTAGTTCATGTTGTAGTTCCTTTGACTTCACTGGTGAAGAAGATGTAGTTCATGTTGTAGTTCCTTTGACTTCACTGTAGTTCATGTTGTAGTTCCTTTGACTTCACTGTAGTTCATGTAGGAGTTCCTTGGACTTCACTGTAGTTCATGTTGTAGTTCCTTGGACTTCACTGTAGTTCATGTTGTAGTTCCTTTGACTTCACTGTAGTTCATGTAGTAGTTCCTTTGACTTCACTGTAGTTCATGTTGTAGTTCATTTGACTTCACTGTAGTTCATGTTGTAGTTCCTTTGACTTCACTGTAGTTCATGTAGTAGTTCCTTGGACTTCACTGTAGTTCATGTTGTAGTTCCTTTGACTTCACTGTAGTTCATGTTGTAGTTCCTTTGACTTCACTGTAGTTCATGTTGTAGTTCCTTTGACTTCACTGTAGTTCATGTTGTAGTTCCTTTGACTTCACTGTAGTTCATGTTGTAGTTCCTTTGACTTCACTGGTGAAGAAGATGTAGTTACTGTTGTAGTTCCTTGGACTTCACTGTAGTTCATGTTGTAGTTCTTTTGACTTCACTGGTGAAGAAGATGTAGTTCATGTTGTAGTTCCTTTGACTTCACTGCAGTTCATGTTGTAGTTCCTTTGACTTCACTGTAGTTCATGTTGTAGTTCCTTTGACTTCACTGTAGTTCATGTTGTAGTTCCTTTGACTTCACTGTAGTTCATGTTGTAGTTCCTTTGACTTCACTGGTGAAGAAGATGTAGTTACTGTTGTAGTTCCTTGGACTTCACTGTAGTTCATGTTGTAGTTCTTTTGACTTCACTGGTGAAGAAGATGTAGTTCATGTTGTAGTTCCTTTGACTTCACTGCAGTTCATGTTGTAGTTCCTTTGACTTCACTGTAGTTCATGTTGTAGTTCCTTTGACTTCACTGGTGAAGAAGATGTAGTTACTGTTGTAGTTCCTTGGACTTCACTGTAGTTCATGTTGTAGTTCCTTTGACTTCACTGGTGAAGAAGATGTAGTTCATGTTGTAGTTCCTTTGACTTCACTGTAGTTCATGTTGTAGTTCCTTTGACTTCACTGTAGTTCATGTTGTAGTTCCTTTGACTTCACTGTAGTTCATGTTGTAGTTCCTTTGACTTCACTGTAGTTCATGTAGTAGTTCCTTGGACTTCACTGTAGTTCATGTTGTAGTTCCTTTGACTTCACTGTAGTTCATGTTGTAGTTCCTTTGTCTTCACTGGTGAAGAAGATGTAGTTTATGTTGTAGTTCCTTTGACTTCACTGTAGTTCATGTTGTAGTTCCTTTGACTTCACTGGTGAAGAAGACGTAGTTTATGTTGTAGTTCTTTGACTTCACTGTAGTTCATGTTGTAGTTCCTTTGACTTCACTGGTGAAGAAGATGTAGTTTATGTTGTAGTTCCTTTGACTTCACTGTAGTTTATGTTGTAGTTCCTTTGACTTCACTGTAGTTCATGTTGTAGTTCCTTTGACTTCACTGGTGAAGAAGATGTAGTTTATGTTGTAGTTCCGTTGACTTCACTGTAGTTCATGTTGTAGTTCCTTTGACTTCACTGGTGAAGAAGATGTAGTTCATGTTGTAGTTCCTTTGACTTCACTGGTGAAGAAGATGTAGTTCATGTTGTAGTTCCTTTGACTTCACTGTAGTTCATGTTGTAGTTCCTTTGACTTCACTGGTGAAGAAGATGTAGTTCATGTTGTAGTTCCTTTGACTTCACTGTAGTTCATGTTGTAGTTCCTTTGACTTCACTGGTGAAGAAGATGTAGTTCATGTTGTAGTTCCTTTGACTTCACTGGTGAAGAAGATGTAGTTCATGTTGTAGTTCCTTTGACTTCACTGGTGAAGAAGATGTAGTTCATGTTGTAGTTCCTTTGACTTGATGAAGTATCTAGTTTATCGATAACAATTTAAATTTGCATATTAACACATATATATCATTAACTTTTTTTGACATAAATCAAAGACTTGGTAGATTCTATTCAAGAACATAACTAAAAAATGTGTTTCATTATTTTAAAGTTCATCCTTTTTACTCTGTTCATAAATACTACATTACCCAGAAGCCTCAGTGGTTCAACAAACCTGCTGAGTTTTCTTCAGGCATTTGAGCGAAATAATTTATCTTTTTCAAGAGAACTTTTATTTAATAAAAAACAACAACTGACATTTAAAATGAAAAGTTTTTTTTTTATCTCAGTTTTGTATTTTCTTTTGTTTTTGAGGTACTATTTGTCTTTTGTGAAATTTTGTTTATAATTTCAAGACTTTCATCAAATAATGTGTTCATTGAAATTCACATGTCGGTTCAGATCAAAAAACAACAAAATATTCCGTCGACCTTCGAACTAAAACTTCATTGGAAATAAACAAAGTTGGTTTTAGTTGAATTTGTAAAATTTTGCAATTTTGCAGATATTTGTATTTGCATATTTTCCTGTAATACTATGAATTAAGACATAATTCGATGTATTATTCACACACTGAACTAACTTCATATAATTATCACACAAACTCAACATGAAAAATTCAAATAAACCAACATTTAAAAAAAAAATACTTCCGTGACTTTAGTTTGAAATGACGGACTCGGATTGGTTGGTTGGGCTGCAAAGCATCATGGGAGTAGGTGTTGACGCAGTGATGACGCCGATGAACTACAGTTGTAATGAACGACTGGTCGTGTGTACTTGGATGAACTGAAGGCAAATGTATTTCAGAATAAAGTACCAAAAAGTCTCTATAAACATGATATAAAGTTGTTGACGTGTTGTTCCAGAACTCTACTGCCACCCGGTGGTCGAGCTCATCTATTCAAGCACTTTTCAAATGCTCAAAAAGACACTTGTAAATAGCTGTGATGTTTGTTTCTCGTGTTCACGAGTGAGGGGAGAATGAAGCGTCAGATCTACAGTGGAGTCAACAGTTGTGCAGGCGATGGTGTGTGTTAGTGGAAAGAGAGCTGAGCTAAAAGACAAACAGAAGTGGATCTACCTTCACCTGAGACCACAGACTCACACGACAAGAGTTTCTCCTGGACTGAGAGAAGGAGTCGTCCTTGAGAGAAGGAATGTTCCTCTGTGATCAGTGAATCTGTTCTCGACACACTGTCCTGAATCGAACCTTGTCATCATTGTGTTCGTCTGCACATGTGATCAGTGAATCTGTTCTCGACACACTGTCCTGAATCGAACCTTGTCATCCTTGTGTTCGTCTGCACATGTGATCATTGAATCTGTTCTCGACACACTGACCTGAATCAACCCTTGTCATCATTGTGTTCGTCTGCACATGTGATCAGTGAATCTCTTCTCGACACACTGTCCTGAATCGAACCTTGTCATCCTTGTGTTCGTCTGCACATGTGATCATTGAATCTGTTCTCAACACACTGTCCTGAATCGAACCTTGTCATCCTTGTGTTCGTCTGCACATGTGATCATTGAATCTGTTCTCAACACACTGTCCTGAATCGAACCTTGTCATCATTGTGTTCATCTGCACATGTGATCATTGAATCTGTTCTCAACACACTGTCCTGAATCAACCCTTGTCATCATTGTGTTCATCTGCACATGTGATCATTGAATCTGTTCTCGACACACTGTCCTGAATCAACCCTTGTCATCATTGTGTTCGTCTGCACATGTGATCATTGAATCTGTTCTCGACACACTGTCCTGAATCGAACCTTGTCATCCTTGTGTTCGTCTGCACATGTGATCAGTGAATCTGTTCTCGACACACTGTCCTGAATCAACCCTTGTCATCCTTGTGTTCGTCTGCACATGTGATCCGTGAATCTGTTCTCGACACACTGTCCTGAATCGAACCTTGTCATCCTTGTGTTCGTCTGCACATGTGATCAGTGAATCTGTTCTCAACACACTGTCCTGAATCAACCCTTGTCATCATTGTGTTCGTCTGCACATGTGATCAGTGAATCTGTTCTCGACACACTGTCCTGAATCAACCCTTGTCATCATTGTGTTCATCTGCACATGTGATCATTGAATCTGTTCTCGACACACTGTCCTGAATCAACCCTTGTCATCCTTGTGTTCGTCTGCACATGTGATCAGTGAATCTGTTCTCGACACACTGTCCTGAATCGAACCTTGTCATCCTTGTGTTCGTCTGCACATGTGATCAGTGAATCTGTTCTCGACACACTGTCCTGAATCGAACCTTGTCATCCTTGTGTTCGTCTGCACATGTGATCAGTGAATCTGTTCTCGACACACTGTCCTGAATCGAACCTTGTCATCCTTGTGTTCGTCTGCACATGTGATCAGTGAATCTGTTCTCGACACACTGTCCTGAATCGAACCTTGTCATCATTGTGTTCGTCTGCACATGTGATCAGTGAATCTGTTCTCGACACACTGTCCTGAATCGAACCTTGTCATCCTTGTGTTCGTCTGCACATGTGATCAGTGAATCTGTTCTCGACACACTGTCCTGAATCGAACCTTGTCATCCTTGTGTTCGTCTGCACATGTGATCAGTGAATCTGTTCTCGACACACTGTCCTGAATCGAACCTTGTCATCCTTGTGTTCGTCTGCACATGTGATCAGTGAATCTGTTCTCGACACACTGTCCTGAATCGAACCTTGTCATCCTTGTGTTCGTCTGCACATGTGATCAGTGAATCTGTTCTCGACACACTGTCCTGAATCGAACCTTGTCATCATTGTGTTCGTCTGCACATGTGATCAGTGAATCTGTTCTCAACACACTGTCCTGAATCGAACCTTGTCATCCTTGTGTTCGTCTGCACATGTGATCAGTGAATCTGTTCTCGACACACTGTCCTGAATCGAACCTTGTCATCCTTGTGTTCGTCTGCACATGTGATCATTGAATCTGTTCTCGACACACTGTCCTGAATCGAACCTTGTCATCATTGTGTTCGTCTGCACATGTGATCATTGAATCTGTTCTCGACACACTGTCCTGAATCAACCCTTGTCATCATTGTGTTCATCTGCACATGTGATCATTGAATCTGTTCTCGACACACTGTCCTGAATCAACCCTTGTCATCATTGTGTTCGTCTGCACATGTGATCATTGAATCTGTTCTCAACACACTGTCCTGAATCAACCCTTGTCATCATTGTGTTCATCTGCACATGTGATCATTGAATCTGTTCTCGACACACTGTCCTGAATCAACCCTTGTCATCATTGTGTTCGTCTGCACATGTGATCATTGAATCTGTTCTCGACACACTGTCCTGAATCGAACCTTGTCATCCTTGTGTTCGTCTGCACATGTGATCAGTGAATCTGTTCTCGACACACTGTCCTGAATCAACCCTTGTCATCCTTGTGTTCGTCTGCACATGTGATCCGTGAATCTGTTCTCGACACACTGTCCTGAATCGAACCTTGTCATCCTTGTGTTCGTCTGCACATGTGATCAGTGAATCTGTTCTCAACACACTGTCCTGAATCAACCCTTGTCATCATTGTGTTCGTCTGCACATGTGATCAGTGAATCTGTTCTCGACACACTGTCCTGAATCAACCCTTGTCATCATTGTGTTCATCTGCACATGTGATCATTGAATCTGTTCTCGACACACTGTCCTGAATCAACCCTTGTCATCCTTGTGTTCGTCTGCACATGTGATCAGTGAATCTGTTCTCGACACACTGTCCTGAATCGAACCTTGTCATCCTTGTGTTCGTCTGCACATGTGATCAGTGAATCTGTTCTCGACACACTGTCCTGAATCGAACCTTGTCATCCTTGTGTTCGTCTGCACATGTGATCAGTGAATCTGTTCTCGACACACTGTCCTGAATCGAACCTTGTCATCCTTGTGTTCGTCTGCACATGTGATCAGTGAATCTGTTCTCGACACACTGTCCTGAATCGAACCTTGTCATCATTGTGTTCGTCTGCACATGTGATCAGTGAATCTGTTCTCGACACACTGTCCTGAATCGAACCTTGTCATCCTTGTGTTCGTCTGCACATGTGATCAGTGAATCTGTTCTCGACACACTGTCCTGAATCGAACCTTGTCATCCTTGTGTTCGTCTGCACATGTGATCAGTGAATCTGTTCTCGACACACTGTCCTGAATCGAACCTTGTCATCCTTGTGTTCGTCTGCACATGTGATCAGTGAATCTGTTCTCGACACACTGTCCTGAATCGAACCTTGTCATCCTTGTGTTCGTCTGCACATGTGATCAGTGAATCTGTTCTCGACACACTGTCCTGAATCGAACCTTGTCATCATTGTGTTCGTCTGCACATGTGATCAGTGAATCTGTTCTCAACACACTGTCCTGAATCGAACCTTGTCATCCTTGTGTTCGTCTGCACATGTGATCAGTGAATCTGTTCTCGACACACTGTCCTGAATCGAACCTTGTCATCCTTGTGTTCGTCTGCACATGTGATCATTGAATCTGTTCTCGACACACTGTCCTGAATCGAACCTTGTCATCATTGTGTTCGTCTGCACATGTTGTGTTTGTAAAACTGAACCAATGGATCATATTTCACGTCATGTAAACTCAGAGTTGTGATGAAAGTTTGTTGCAAGAACAAACACTCACTATGTGAGTGTGTTTGCGGTGTGTGTGTGTGTGTGTGTGTTTGTCTATGTGCGTGTGTGTATAGGGGTAGGTTTGTGTGTGTGTGTGTTTGTGAATGTGTATGTGTCTGTGTGTGTGTGTGTGTGTGTATGTCTGTCTTTGTGTGAGTGTGTGTGCGTGTGTGTGTGCGTGTGTGTGTAGGTGTGTGTGTCTGTGTGTGAGTGTGTGTGTAGGTGTGTGTGTCTGTGTGTGAGTGTATGTGTGTGTCTGTGTGTGTTTGTGTGTATGTCTGTCTTTGTGTGTCTGTGTGAGTGTGTGTGTAGGTCTGTGTGTCTGTGTGTGAGTGTGTGTGTGTGTGTATGTCAGTCTTTGTGTGCGTCTGTGTGCGTGTGTGTAGGTGTGTGTGTGTGAGAGAGAATGTGTGTGTGTCTGTGTGTGTGTGTGTGAGAGAGTGTGTTTGTGTGTCTGTGTAAATTTGTGTAGGTGTGTGTGTCTTTGTGTACCATGAGTTAAGTTTATACACAACATCCTTGAATACACACATCACAGGATAAAGTCAATATTGATTTTGACATATTGATAAATGTGGGACGTGTCAATCAAAACACACACGACGTCTCATTGATAAACACTTCATGTTTGTGTACATGTTTGTGTAGTAGTTTTTCCACCGAGTCCTGCTCGAAACTGATGCTTTTGTGTAAATGTTTCTCTTCGTTGTTTCACCGCCTGCTCGAGGTTCTGTCGCGAATCATGACATCACAGTGATTGACAAGAACCTGTTGCTGCAGAAACATAATGAGTTCAAGTTTTAAACATCAATCATGACATCACAGTGATTGACAAGAACCTGTTGCTGCAGAAACATAATGAGTTCAAGTTTTAAACATCAATCATGACATCACAGTGATTGACAAGAACCTGTTGCTGCAGAAACATGAGTTCAAGTTTTAAACATCAATCATGACATCACAGTGATTGACAAGAACCTGTTGCTGCAGAAACATGAGTTCAAGTTTTAAACATCAATCATGACATCACAGTGATTGACAAGAACCTGTTGCTGCAGAAACATAATGAGTTCAAGTTTTAAACATCAATCATGACATCACAGTGATTGACAAGAACCTGTTGCTGCAGAAACATAATGAGTTCAAGTTTTAAACATCAATCATGACATCACAGTGATTGACAAGAACCTGTTGCTGCAGAAACATGAGTTCAAGTTTTAAACATCAATCATGACATCACAGTGATTGACAAGAACCTGTTGCTGCAGAAACATAATGAGTTCAAGTTTTAAACATCAACTCAGTGAAGTGAATGTTCTTCAAGACGCAGTAACTTCTCATCATGACCATGTTTTACACTTTAGTACTTTATAAAGTTGCTCTGAAATCTGGACGAACGAGAGGTTACGAGAGTCCATTATGATGTAATAATGGCTTCACTCCTCCTCCAGCTGTAATCACGCTTTGTTTATACAACGAGTCCCTTGGAGGTGGAGACTTCTGGGATCAATGACACACGGTGACAAACCTCTATTTAATCACAACAACATTATAGTTGAAAATTGTTTGATTATAGTTGAAAATTGTTTGATTAAAGTTGAAAATTGTTTGATTATAGATGATAATTGTTTGATTAAAGTTGAAAATTGTTTGATTAAAGTTGAAAATTGTTTGATTATAGTTGAAAATTGTTTGATTATAGTTGAAAATTGTTTGATTATAGTTGAAAATTGTTTAATTATAGTTGAAAATTGTTTGATTATAGTTGAAAATTGTTTGATTATAGTTGAAAATTGTTGATTATAGTTGAAAATTGTTTGATTATAGTTGAAAATTGTTTGATTATAGTTGAAAATTGTTTGATTATAGTTGAAAATTGTTTAATTATAGTTGAAAATTGTTTGATTATAGTTGAAAATTGTTTGATTATAGTTGAAAATTGTTGATTATAGTTGAAAATTGTTTGATTATAGTTGAAAATTGTTTGATTATAGTTGAAAATTGTTTGATTATAGTTGAAAATTGTTTGATTAAAGTTGAAAATTGTTTGATTATAGTTGAAAATTGTTTGATTATAGTTGAAAATTGTTTGATTAAAGTTGAAAATTGTTTGATTATAGTTGAAAATTGTTTGATTATAGTTGAAAATTGTTTGATTATAGTTGAAAATTGTTTGATTATAGTTGAAAATTGTTTGATTATAGTTGAAAATTGTTTGATTATAGTTGAAAATTGTTTGATTATAGTTGAAAATTGTTTGATTATAGTTGAAAATTGCTTGATTATAGTTGAAAATTGTTTGATTATAGTTGAAAATTGTTTGATTATAGTTGAAAATTGTTTGATTATAGTTGAAAATTGTTGATTATAGTTAAAAAATGTTTGATTATAGTTGAAAATTGTTGATTATAGTTAAAAAATGTTTGATTATAGTTGAAAATTGTTGATTATAGTTAAAAAATGTTTGATTATAGTTGAAAATTGTTTGATTATAGTTGAAAATTGTTTGATTATAGTTGAAAATTGTTTGATTATAGTTGAAAATTGTTGATTATAGTTAAAAAATGTTTGATTATAGTTGAAAATTGTTGATTATAGTTAAAAAATGTTTGATTATAGTTGAAAATTGTTGATTATAGTTAAAAAATGTTTGATTATAGTTGAAAATTGTTTGATTATAGTTGAAAATTGTTTGATTATAGTTGAAAAATGTTTAAAACATGATAATGTTGTCAGAACTGGATCAACACGTTCACAGTCTGTCGTGTCAATCACTGTTGCCACGACAACCCAGCGTCAACCATTGAATCAAAGTTGAAACTCGTTCAAACATCAAGATTCTTTTCAGCTGCTCCTGAATCAGTTGCCGTGGTTTGACTTTCGCCTTTTCTAGTCGTTCTCTTTACTCTGAGAGCGTCGATGAAAGAGCAGCTGAACCTTCGGTGCTCAAAGGTTCGAGGCAGGGAATCAAACTGAGCTTTTCTTCACGCCTGTAAAAAAAAAAACTCGACTTGTTAGAATAACTTTCATCGGAAGAAAACGATTCTTTAAAACTTCTGAAGTCGTTCAAGAAGAAAGTGTTTAAAAGATTCACGTGAGGACAGCGAGGAAGAAGGAGGAGGTTTCATGACAAACTGTCGTTGTGTATCAGTGTCATATTTTGGTTTGAAAACAAATAAAGTACTGGACAATACTACTGATATATACTTGTTACTACACTATCACAACACCAGAGTCAAGTACTGGACAATACTACACATCTATACTTGTTACTACACTATCACAACACTAGAGTCAAGTACTGGACAATACTACACATATATACTTGTTACTACACTATCACAACACCAGAGTCAAGTACTGGACAATACTACACATATATACTTGTTACTACACTATCACAACACCAGAGTCAAGTACTGGACAATACTACACATATATACTTGTTACTACACTATCACAACACCAGAGTCAAGTACTGGACAATACTACACATATATACTTGTTACTACACTATCACAACACCAGAGTCAAGTACTGGACAATACTACACATATATACTTGTTACTACACTATCACAACACCAGAGTCAAGTACTGGACAATACTACACATATATACTTGTTACTACACTATCACAACACCAGAGTCAAG